>NW_024608283.1:0-56168 GCF_018296145.1 Oncorhynchus tshawytscha | reverse complement strand
GTCCAATTGTTGCTGTGCTGTCTATTTGAGATGAAATGAACATTGTAGACAGTTTTCAGCAAGTTGCAACATGGAAATACAGAAATAAGCACTTTTCCATAAACAAGCTCTAAAATCATGTTTGTTGCACTCTGGATGTCCAATTTTTGCTGTGCTGTCTAGAGTTGAGATGAAATGAACGCCTTGGACAGTTTTCAGCAAGTTGCAAGATTGAAATTCAGAAATAAGCACTTTTCCATAAAACAAGCTCTAAAATCATGTTTTGATGCACTCTGGATGTCCAATTTTTTGTGCTGTCTAGTTGAGATGAAATAAAACGCTGGACAGTTTTCAGCAAGTTGCAACATTGAAATGCAGAAATAAGCACTTTTCCATAAACAAGCTCTAAATCATGTTTGATGCACTCTGGATGTCCAGTTTTTGCTGTGCTGTCTAGTTGAGATGAAATGAACGCCTTGGACAGTTTTCAGCAAGTTGCAAGATTGAAATGCAGAAATAAGCACTTTTCCATAAACAAGCTCTAAATCATGTTTTGATGCACTCTGGATGTCCAATTTTTGCTGTGCTGTCTAGAGTTGAGATGAAATGAAAACACTGGACAGTTTTCAGCAAGTTGCAACATTGAAATGCAGAAATAAGCACTTTTCCATAAACAAGCTCTAAATCATGTTTTGATGCACTCTGGATGTCCAATTTTGCTGTGCTGTCTAGAGTTGAGATGAAATGAACGCCTTGGACAGTTTTCAGCAAGTTGCAAGATTGAAATTCACAAATAAGCACTTTTCCATAAACAAGCTCTAAATCATGTTTTGATGCACTCTGGATGTCCAGCTTTTGCTGTGCTGTCTAGAGTTGAGATGAAATGAACATTGTGGACAGTTTTCAGCAAGTTGCAACATTGAAATGCAGAAATAAGCACTTTTCCATAAACAAGCTCTAAATCATGTTTTGATGCACTCTGGATGTCCAGCTTTTTGCTGTGCTGTCTATTGAGATGAAATGAACGCCGTGGACAGTTTTCAGCAAGTTGCAACATTGAAATACAGAAATAAGCACTTTTCCATAAACAAGCTCTAAATCATGTTTGATGCACTCTGGATGTCCAGTTTTTGCTGTGCTGTCTAGAGTTGAGATGAAATGAAAACACTGGACAGTTTTCAGCAAGTTGCAACATGAAAATACAGAAATAAGCACTTTTCCATAAACAAGCTCTAAATCATGTTTGTTGCACTCTGGATGTCCAATTTTTGCTGTGCTGTCTATTTGAGATGAAATGAACATTGTAGACAGTTTTCAGCTGTTGCAACATGGAAATACAGAAATAAGCACTTTTCCATAAACAAGCTCTAAATCATGTTTGTTGCACTCTGGATGTCCAATTTTTTGCTGTGCTGTCTAGTTGAGATGAAATAAACGCCGTGGACAGTTTTCAGCAAGTTGCAACATTGAAATGCAGAAATAAGCACTTTTCCATAAACCAGCTCTAAATCATGTTTGATGCACTCTGGATGTCCAGCTTTTTGCTGTGCTGTCTAGAGTTGAGATGAAATGAACGCCTTGGACAGTTTTCAGCAAGTTGCAAGATTGAAATGCAGAATTAAGCTCTAAATCATTTTCCATAAACAAGCTCTAAATCATGTTTGATGCACTCTGGATGTCCAGTTTTGCTGTGCTGTCTAGAGTTGAGATGAAATGAACGCCTTGGACAGTTTTCAGCAAGTTGCAAGATTGAAATTCACAAATAAGCACTTTTCCATAAAACAAGCTCTAAAATCATGTTTTTGATGCACTCTGGATGTCCAATTTTTGCTGTGCTGTCTAGTTGAGATGAAATAAACGCCGTGGACAGTTTTCAGCAAGTTGCAACATTGAAATGCAGAAATAAGCACTTTTCCATAAACAAGCTCTAAATCATGTTTTGATGCACTCTGGATGTCCAGTTTTGCTGTGCTGTCTAGAGTTGAGATGAAATGAACATTGTGACAGTTTTCAGCAAGTTGCAACATTGAAATGCAGAAATAAGCACTTTTCCATAAACAAGCTCTAAATCATGTTTGATGCACTCTGGATGTCCAATTTTTGCTGTGCTGTCTAGAGTTGAGATGAAATGAACGCCGTGACAGTTTTCAGCAAGTTGCAACATTGAAATACAGAAATAAGCACTTTTCCATAAACAAGCTCTAAATCATGTTTGATGCACTCTGGATGTCCAGTTTTTGCTGTGCTGTCTATTGAGATGAAATGAACGCCTTGGAAGTTTTCAGCAAGTTGCAAGATTGAAATTCACAAATAAGCACTTTTCCATAAAACAAGCTCTAAAATCATGTTTTGATGCACTCTGGATGTCCAATGTTTGCTGTGCTGTCTAGTTGAGATGAAATAAACTGGACAGTTTTCAGCAAGTTGCAACATTGAAATGCAGAAATAAGCACTTTTCCATAAACAAGCTCTAAATCATGTTTGATGCACTCTGGATGTCCAGCTTTTGCTGTGCTGTCTAGAGTTGAGATGAAATGAACATTGTAGACAGTTTTCAGCAAGTTGCAACATTGAAATGCAGAAATAAGCACTTTTCCATAAACAAGCTCTAAATCATGTTTGATGCAGTCTGGATGTCCAGTTTTGCTGTGCTGTCTATTGAGATGAAATGAACGCCTTGGACAGTTTTCAGCAAGTTGCAAGATTGAAATTCACAAATAAGCACTTTTCCATAAAACAAGCTCTAAAATCATGTTTTTGATGCACTCTGGATGTCCAATTTGTGCTGTGCTGTCTAGTTGAGATGAACTGAACATTGTAGACAGTTTTCAAGTTGCAACATGAAAATACAGAATTAAGCACTTTTCCATAAACAAGCTCTAAATCATGTTTGATGCACTCTGGATAAAAAAATGTTTTTGTTATGTTTATTCGAGATGTTATGAAAACACTGCAAACTGTTTTCAGTAAGTTGCAACATTGAAATGCAGAAATAAGCACTTTTCCATAAACAAGCTCTAAATCATGTTTGTTGCACTCTGGATGTCCAATTTTTGCTGTGCTGTCTATTTGAGATGAACTGAACACTGTAGATGTTTTCAGCAAGTTGCAACATGGAAATACAGAAATAAGCACTTTTCCATAAACAAGCTCTAAATCATGTTTGTTGCACTCTGGATGTCCAATTTTTGCTGTGCTGTCTAGTTGAGATGAAATGAAACGCATTGGACAGTTTTCAGCAAGTTGCAACATTGAAATGCAGAAATAAGCACTTTTCCATAAACCAGCTCTAAATCATGTTTGATGCACTCTGGATGTCCAGCTTTTGCTGTGCTGTCTAGAGTTGAGATGAAATGAACATTGGACAGTTTTCAGCAAGTTGCAAGATTGAAATGCAGAATTAAGCACTTTTCCATAAACAAGCTCTAAATCATGTTTGATGCACTCTGGATGTCCAGTTTTTGCTGTGCTGTCTAGAGTTGAGATGAAATGAACGCCACTGGACAGTTTTCAGCAAGTTGCAAGATTGAAATTCAGAAATAAGCACTTTTCCATAAAACAAGCTCTAAAATCATGTTTTTGATGCACTCTGGATGTCCAATTTTTGCTGTGCTGTCTATTTGAGATGAACTGAACATTGTAGACAGTTTTCAATAAGTTGCAACATGAAAATACAGAATTAAGCACTTTTCCATAAACAAGCTCTAAATCATGTTTGATGCACTCTGGATAAAAAAAATGTTTTTGTTATGTTTATTCGAGATGTTATGAAAACACTGCAAACTGTTTTCAGTAAGTTGCAACATTGAAATGCAGAAATAAGCACTTTTCCATAAACAAGCTCTAAATCATGTTTGATGCACTCTGGATGTCCAATTTTTGCTGTGCTGTCTATTTGAGATGAAATGAACACCTGTGGACAGTTTTCAGCAAGTTGCAACATTGAAATGCAGAAATAAGCACTTTTCCATAAACAAGCTCTAAATCATGTTTGTTGCACTCTGGATGTCCAATTTTTGCTGTGCTGTCTATTTGAGACGAACTGAACACTGTAGATAGTTTTCAGCAAGTTGCAACATGGAAATACAGAAATAAAGCACTTTTCCATAAACAAGCTCTAAATCATGTTTGTTGCACTCTGGATGTCCAATTTTTGCTGTGCTGTCTATTTGAGATGAAATGAACGCCGTGGACAGTTTTCAGCAAGTTGCAACATTGAAATGCAGAAATAAGCACTTTTCCATAAACCAGCTCTAAATCATGTTTGATGCACTCTGGATGTCCAGCTTTTGCTGTGCTGTCTAGAGTTGAGATGAAATGAACGCCTTGGACAGTTTTCAGCAAGTTGCAAGATTGAAATTCACAAATAAGCACTTTTCCATAAACAAGCTCTAAATCATGTTTTGATGCACTCTGGATGTCCAGCTTTTGCTGTGCTGTCTAGAGTTGAGATGAAATGAACGCCGTGGGACAGTTTTCAGCAAGTTGCAACATTGAAATGCAGAAATAAGCACTTTTCCATAAACAAGCTCTAAATCATGTTTTGATGCACTCTGGATGTCCAGCTTTTGCTGTGCTGTCTAGAGTTGAGATGAAATGAACGCCGTGGACAGTTTTCAGCAAGTTGCAACATTGAAATGCAGAAATAAGCACTTTTCCATAAACAAGCTCTAAATCATGTTTGATGCACTCTGGATGTCCAGTTTTTGCTGTGCTGTCTAGAGTTGAGATGAAATGAACGCCTTGGACAGTTTTCAGCAAGTTGCAAGATTGAAATTCACAAATAAGCACTTTTCCATAAAACAAGCTCTAAAATCATGTTTTTGATGCACTCTGGATGTCCAATTTGTGCTGTGCTGTCTAGTTGAGATGAACTGAACATTGTAGACAGTTTTCAATAAGTTGCAACATGAAAATACAGAATTAAGCACTTTTCCATAAACAAGCTCTAAATCATGTTTGTTGCACTCTGGATAAAAAAAAATGTTTTTGTTATGTTTATTCGAGATGTTATGAAAACACTGCAAACTGTTTTCAGTAAGTTGCAACATTGAAATGCAGAAATAAGCACTTTTCCATAAACAAGCTCTAAATCATGTTTGTTGCACTCTGGATGTCCAATTTTTGCTGTGCTGTCTATTTGAGACGAACTGAACACTGTAGATAGTTTTCAGCAAGTTGCAACATGGAAATACAGAAATAAAGCACTTTTCCATAAACAAGCTCTAAATCATGTTTGTTGCACTCTGGATGTCCAATTTTTGCTGTGCTGTCTAGTTGAGATGAAATAAACGCCGTGGACAGTTTTCAGCAAGTTGCAACATTGAAATGCAGAAATAAGCACTTTTCCATAAACCAGCTCTAAATCATGTTTGATGCACTCTGGATGTCCAGCTTTTGCTGTGCTGTCTAGAGTTGAGATGAAATGAACGCCTTGGACAGTTTTCAGCAAGTTGCAAGATTGAAATGCAGAATTAAGCACTTTTCCATAAACAAGCTCTAAATCATGTTTTGATGCAGTCTGGATGTCAATTTTTGCTGTGCTGTCTATTTGAGATGAACTGAACATTGTAGATAGTTTTCAACCAGCTCTAAATCATGTTTGATGCACTCTGGATGTCCAGCTTTTGCTGTGCTGTCTAGAGTTGAGATGAAATGAACGCCTTGGACAGTTTTCAGCAAGTTGCAAGATTGAAATTCACAAATAAGCACTTTTCCATAAACAAGCTCTAAAATCATGTTTTTGATGCACTCTGGATGTCCAATTTTTGCTGTGCTGTCTAGTTGAGATGAAATAAACGCCGTGGACAGTTTTCAGCAAGTTGCAACATTGAAATGCAGAAATAAGCACTTTTCCATAAACAAGCTCTAAATCATGTTTTGATGCACTCTGGATGTCCAGTTTTTGCTGTGCTGTCTAGAGTTGAGATGAAATGAACGCCGTGGACAGTTTTCAGCAAGTTGCAACATTGAAATGCAGAAATAAGCACTTTTCCATAAACAAGCTCTAAATCATGTTTTGATGCACTCTGGATGTCCAATTTTTGCTGTGCTGTCTAGAGTTGAGATGAAATGAACGCCGTGGACAGTTTTCAGCAAGTTGCAAGATTGAAATGCAGAAATAAGCACTTTTCCATAAACAAGCTCTAAATCATGTTTTGATGCACTCTGGATGTCCAATTTTTGCTGTGCTGTCTAGAGTTGAGATGAAATGAACATTGTAGATAGTTTTCAGCAAGTTGCAACATTGAAATGCAGAAATAAGCACTTTTCCATAAACAAGCTCTAAATCATGTTTTGATGCAGTCTGGATGTCCAGTTTTTGCTGTGCTGTCTAGAGTTGAGATGAAATGAACGCCTTGGACAGTTTTCAGCAAGTTGCAAGATTGAAATTCACAAATAAGCACTTTTCCATAAACAAGCTCTAAAATCATGTTTTTGATGCACTCTGGATGTCCAATTTTTGCTGTGCTGTCTAGTTGAGATGAAATAAACGCCGTGGACAGTTTTCAGCAAGTTGCAACATTGAAATGCAGAAATAAGCACTTTTCCATAAACCAGCTCTAAATCATGTTTGATGCACTCTGGATGTCCAGCTTTTGCTGTGCTGTCTAGAGTTGAGATGAAATGAACGCCTTGGACAGTTTTCAGCAAGTTGCAAGATTGAAATGCAGAATTAAGCACTTTTCCATAAACAAGCTCTAAATCATGTTTTGATGCAGTCTGGATGTCCAGTTTTTGCTGTGCTGTCTAGAGTTGAGATGAAATGAACGCCTTGGACAGTTTTCAGCAAGTTGCAAGATTGAAATTCACAAATAAGCACTTTTCCATAAACAAGCTCTAAAATCATGTTTTTGATGCACTCTGGATGTCCAATTTGTGCTGTGCTGTCTAGTTGAGATGAACTGAACATTGTAGACAGTTTTCAATAAGTTGCAACATGAAAATACAGAATTAAGCACT
Organism: Oncorhynchus tshawytscha; assembly: GCF_018296145.1. Lineage (NCBI taxonomy): Eukaryota > Metazoa > Chordata > Actinopteri > Salmoniformes > Salmonidae > Oncorhynchus > Oncorhynchus tshawytscha. The sequence goes on along the minus strand of NW_024608283.1, from coordinate 49,226 downwards.
TTTCCATGAACAAGCTCTAAATCATGTTTGATGCACTCTGGATAAAAAAATGTTTTTGTTATGTTTATTCGAGATGTTATGAAAACACTGCAAACTGTTTTCAGTAAGTTGCAACATTGAAATGCAGAAATAAGCACTTTTCCATAAACAAGCTCTAAATCATGTTTGTTGCACTCTGGATGTCCAATTTTTGCTGTGCTGTCTATTTGAGATGAACTGAACACTGTAGATAGTTTTCAGCAAGTTGCAACATGGAAATACAGAAATAAAGCACTTTTCCATAAACAAGCTCTAAATCATGTTTGTTGCACTCTGGATGTCCAATTTTGCTGTGCTGTCTAGTTGAGATGAAATAAACGCCGTGGACAGTTTTCAGCAAGTTGCAACATTGAAATGCAGAAATAAGCACTTTTCCATAAACAAGCTCTAAATCATGTTTGATGCACTCTGGATGTCCAGCTTTTGCTGTGCTGTCTAGAGTTGAGATGAAATGAACATTGGACAGTTTTCAGCAAGTTGCAACATTGAAATGCAGAAATAAGCACTTTTCCATAAACAAGCTCTAAATCATGTTTGATGCACTCTGGATGTCCAGTTTTTGCTGTGCTGTCTAGAGTTGAGATGAAATGAACGCCTTGGACAGTTTTCAGCAAGTTGCAAGATTGAAATTCACAAATAAGCACTTTTCCATAAACCAGCTCTAAAATCATGTTTGTTGCACTCTGGATGTCCAATTTTTGCTGTGCTGTCTATTTGAGATGAACTGAACATTGTAGACAGTTTTCAATAAGTTGCAACATGAAAATACAGAATTAAGCACTTTTCCATAAACAAGCTCTAAATCATGTTTGATGCACTCTGGATAAAAAAAATGTTTTTGTTATGTTTATTCGAGATGTTATGAAAACACTGCAAACTGTTTTCAGTAAGTTGCAACATTGAAATGCAGAAATAAGCACTTTTCCATAAACAAGCTCTAAATCATGTTTTTTTGCTGTGCACTCTGGATAGTTTTCAACAGCTTAAATCATGTTTGATGCACTCTGGATGTCCAGCTTTTGCTGTGCTGTCTAGAGTTGAGATGAAATGAACGCCTTGGACAGTTTTCAGCAAGTTGCAACATTGAAATGCAGAAATAAGCACTTTTCCATAAACAAGCTCTAAATCATGTTTGATGCACTCTGGATGTCCAGTTTTTGCTGTGCTGTCTAGAGTTGAGATGAAATGAACGCCTTGGACAGTTTTCAGCAAGTTGCAAGATTGAAATTCACAAATAAGCACTTTTCCATAAACCAGCTCTAAAATCATGTTTTTGATGCACTCTGGATGTCCAATTTGTGCTGTGCTGTCTAGTTGAGATGAAATAAACGCACAGTTTTCAGCAAGTTGCAACATTGAAATGCAGAAATAAGCACTTTTCCATAAACAAGCTCTAAATCATGTTTTGATGCACTCTGGATGTCCAATTTTGCTGTGCTGTCTAGAGTTGAGATGAAATGAACGCCTTGGACAGTTTTCAGCAAGTTGCAACATTGAAATGCAGAAATAAGCACTTTTCCATAAACAAGCTCTAAATCATGTTTTGATGCACTCTGGATGTCCAGCTTTTGCTGTGCTGTCTAGAGTTGAGATGAAATGAACGCCGTGGACAGTTTTCAGCAAGTTGCAACATTGAAATGCAGAAATAAGCACTTTTCCATAAACAAGCTCTAAATCATGTTTTGATGCACTCTGGATGTCCAATTTTTGCTGTGCTGTCTAGAGTTGAGATGAAATGACGCCGTGGACAGTTTTCAGCAAGTTGCAACATTGAAATGCAGAAATAAGCACTTTTCCATAAACAAGCTCTAAATCATGTTTTGATGCAGTCTGGATGTCCAGTTTTTGCTGTGCTGTCTAGAGTTGAGATGAAATGAACGCCTTGGACAGTTTTCAGCAAGTTGCAAGATTGAAATGCAGAAATAAGCACTTTTCCATAAACAAGCTCTAAATCATGTTTTGATGCACTCTGGATGTCCAGCTTTTGCTGTGCTGTCTAGAGTTGAGATGAAATGAACGCCGTGGACAGTTTTCAGCAAGTTGCAACATTGAAATGCAGAAATAAGCACTTTTCCATAAACAAGCTCTAAATCATGTTTGATGCACTCTGGATGTCCAGCTTTTGCTGTGCTGTCTAGAGTTGAGATGAAATGAACGCCTTGGACAGTTTTCAGCAAGTTGCAAGATTGAAATTCACAAATAAGCACTTTTCCCTAAAACAAGCTCTAAAATCATGTTTTGATGCACTCTGGATGTCCAATGTTTGCTGTGCTGTCTAGTTGAGATGAAATAAACGCCGTGGACAGTTTTCAGCAAGTTGCAACATTGAAATGCAGAAATAAGCACTTTTCCATAAACCAGCTCTAAATCATGTTTGATGCACTATGGATGTCCAGCTTTTGCTGTGCTGTCTAGAGTTGAGATGAAATGAACGCCTTGGACAGTTTTCAGCAAGTTGCAAGATTGAAATGCAGAATTAAGCACTTTTCCATAAACAAGCTCTAAATCATGTTTTGATGCAGTCTGGATGTCCAGTTTTTGCTGTGCTGTCTAGAGTTGAGATGAAATGAACGCCTTGGACAGTTTTCAGCAAGTTGCAAGATTGAAATTCACAAATAAGCACTTTTCCATAAAACAAGCTCTAAAATCATGTTTTTGATGCACTCTGGATGTCCAATTTGTGCTGTGCTGTCTAGTTGAGATGAACTGAACATTGTAGACAGTTTTCAATAAGTTGCAACATGAAAATACAGAATTAAGCACTTTTCCATGAACAAGCTCTAAATCATGTTTGATGCACTCTGGATAAAAAAATGTTTTTGTTATGTTTATTCGAGATGTTATGAAAACACTGCAAACTGTTTTCAGCAAGTTGCAAGATTGAAATGCAGAATTAAGCACTTTTCCATAAACAAGCTCTAAATCATGTTTGTTGCACTCTGGATGTCCAATTTTTGCTGTGCTGTCTATTTGAGACGAACTGAACACTGTAGATAGTTTTCAGCAAGTTGCAACATGGAAATACAGAAATAAAGCACTTTTCCATAAACAAGCTCTAAATCATGTTTGTTGCACTCTGGATGTCCAATTTTTGCTGTGCTGTCTAGAGTTGAGATGAAATAAACGCCGTGGACAGTTTTCAGCAAGTTGCAACATTGAAATGCAGAAATAAGCACTTTTCCATAAACCAGCTCTAAATCATGTTTTGAATCACTCTGGATGTCCAATTTTTGCTGTGCTGTCTAGAGTTGAGATGAAATGAACGCCTTGGACAGTTTTCAGCAAGTTGCAAGATTGAAATGCAGAATTAAGCACTTTTCCATAAACAAGCTCTAAATCATGTTTGTTGCACTCTGGATGTCCAATTTTTGCTGTGCTGTCTATTTGAGACGAACTGAACACTGTAGATAGTTTTCAACCAGCTCTAAATCAATGCACTCTGGATGTCAGTTTTCTGTGCTGTCTAGAGTTGAGATGAAATGAACGCCGTGGACAGTTTTCAGCAAGTTGCAACATTGAAATGCAGAAATAAGCACTTTTCCATAAACAAGCTCTAAAATCATGTTTTTGATGCACTCTGGATGTCCAATTTGTGCTGTGCTGTCTAGTTGAGATGAAATAAACGCCGTGGACAGTTTTCAGCAAGTTGCAACATTGAAATGCAGAAATAAGCACTTTTCCATAAACAAGCTCTAAATCATGTTTTGATGCAGTCTGGATGTCCAGTTTTTGCTGTGCTGTCTAGAGTTGAGATGAAATGAACGCCGTGGACAGTTTTCAGCAAGTTGCAACATTGAAATGCAGAAATAAGCACTTTTCCATAAACAAGCTCTAAAATCATGTTTTTGATGCACTCTGGATGTCCAATTTTTGCTGTGCTGTCTAGTTGAGATGAAATGAACGCCGTGGACAGTTTTCAGCAAGTTGCAACATTGAAATGCAGAAATAAGCACTTTTCCATAAACAAGCTCTAAATCATGTTTTGATGCACTCTGGATGTCCAGCTTTTTGCTGTGCTGTCTAGAGTTGAGATGAAATGAACGCCGTGGACAGTTTTCAGCAAGTTGCAACATTGAAATGCAGAAATAAGCACTTTTCCATAAACAAGCTCTAAATCATGTTTTGATGCAGTCTGGATGTCCAGTTTTTGCTGTGCTGTCTAGAGTTGAGATGAAATGAACGCCTTGGACAGTTTTCAGCAAGTTGCAAGATTGAAATTCACAAATAAGCACTTTTCCATAAAACAAGCTCTAAAATCATGTTTTTGATGCACTCTGGATGTCCAATTTGTTGCTGTGCTGTCTAGTTGAGATGAAATAAACGCCGTGGACAGTTTTCAGCAAGTTGCAACATTGAAATGCAGAAATAAGCACTTTTCCATAAACCAGCTCTAAATCATGTTTGATGCACTCTGGATGTCCAGCTTTTGCTGTGCTGTCTAGAGTTGAGATGAAATGAACGCCTTGGACAGTTTTCAGCAAGTTGCAAGATTGAAATGCAGAAATAAGCACTTTTCCATAAACAAGCTCTAAATCATGTTTTGATGCAGTCTGGATGTCCAGTTTTTGCTGTGCTGTCTAGAGTTGAGATGAAATGAACGCCTTGGACAGTTTTCAGCAAGTTGCAAGATTGAAATTCACAAATAAGCACTTTTCCAAAAACAAGCTCTAAAATCATGTTTTTGATGCACTCTGGATGTCCAATTTTTGCTGTGCTGTCTAGTTGAGATGAACTGAACATTGTAGACAGTTTTCAATAAGTTGCAACATGAAAATACAGAATTAAGCACTTTTCCATGAACAAGCTCTAAATCATGTTTGATGCACTCTGGATAAAAAAAATGTTTTTGTTATGTTTATTCGAGATGTTATGAAAACACTGCAAACTGTTTTCAGTAAGTTGCAACATTGAAATGCAGAAATAAGCACTTTTCCATAAACAAGCTCTAAATCATGTTTGTTGCACTCTGGATGTCCAATTTTTGCTGTGCTGTCTATTTGAGATGAACTGAACACTGTAGATAGTTTTCAGCAAGTTGCAACATGGAAATACAGAAATAAAGCACTTTTCCATAAACAAGCTCTAAATCATGTTTGTTGCACTCTGGATGTCCAATTTTTGCTGTGCTGTCTAGTTGAGATGAAATAAACGCCGTGGACAGTTTTCAGCAAGTTGCAACATTGAAATGCAGAAATAAGCACTTTTCCATAAACCAGCTCTAAATTGTTTGATGCACTCTGGATGTCCAGCTTTTGCTGTGCTGTCTAGAGTTGAGATGAAATGAACGCATTGGACAGTTTTCAGCAAGTTGCAAGATTGAAATGCAGAATAAGCACTTTTCCATAAACAAGCTCTAAATCATGTTTGATGCAGTCTGGATGTCCAGTTTTTGCTGTGCTGTCTAGAGTTGAGATGAAATGAACGCCTTGGACAGTTTTCAGCAAGTTGCAAGATTGAAATTCACAAATAAGCACTTTTCCATAAACAAGCTCTAAAATCATGTTTTTGATGCACTCTGGATGTCCAATTTGTGCTGTGCTGTCTAGTTGAGATGAACTGAACATTGTAGACAGTTTTCAGCAAGTTGCAACATGAAAATACAGAAATAAGCACTTTTCCATAAACAAGCTCTAAATCATGTTTGATGCACTCTGGATAAAAAAAAATGTTTTTGTTATGTTTATTCGAGATGTTAAATGAAAACACTGCAAACTGTTTTCAGTAAGTTGCAACATTGAAATGCAGAAATAAGCACTTTTCCATAAACAAGCTCTAAATCATTTTGATGCACTCTGGATGTCCAATTTTTGCTGTGCTGTCTATTTGAGATGAACTGAACATTGTAAAGTTTTCAACCAGCTCTAAATCATGTTTGATGCACTCTGGATGTCCAGCTTTTGCTGTGCTGTCTAGAGTTGAGATGAAATGAACGCCTTGGACAGTTTTCAGCAAGTTGCAAGATTGAAATGCAGAAATAAGCACTTTTCCATAAACCAGCTCTAAATCATGTTTGATGCACTCTGGATGTCCAGTTTTTGCTGTGCTGTCTAGAGTTGAGATGAAATGAACGCCTTGGACAGTTTTCAGCAAGTTGCAAGATTGAAATTCACAAATAAGCACTTTTCCATAAAACAAGCTCTAAAATCATGTTTTTGATGCACTCTGGATGTCCAATTTTTGCTGTGCTGTCTAGTTGAGATGAAATAAACGCCGTGGACAGTTTTCAGCAAGTTGCAACATTGAAATGCAGAAATAAGCACTTTTCCATAAACAAGCTCTAAATCATGTTTTGATGCAGTCTGGATGTCCAGTTTTTGCTGTGCTGTCTAGAGTTGAGATGAAATGAACGCCTTGGACAGTTTTCAGCAAGTTGCAAGATTGAAATTCACAAATAAGCACTTTTCCATAAACAAGCTCTAAATCATGTTTTGATGCACTCTGGATGTCCAGCTTTTGCTGTGCTGTCTAGAGTTGAGATGAAATGAACGCCGTGGACAGTTTTCAGCAAGTTGCAACATTGAAATGCAGAAATAAGCACTTTTCCATAAACAAGCTCTAAATCATGTTTTGATGCACTCTGGATGTCCAATTTTTTTTGCTGTGCTGTCTAGAGTTGAGATGAAATGAACGCCGTGGACAGTTTTCAGCAAGTTGCAACATTGAAATGCAGAAATAAGCACTTTTCCATAAACAAGCTCTAAATCATGTTTTGATGCACTCTGGATGTCCAGTTTTTGCTGTGCTGTCTAGAGTTGAGATGAAATGAACGCCTTGGACAGTTTTCAGCAAGTTGCAAGATTGAAATTCACAAATAAGCACTTTTCCATAAACAAGCTCTAAATCATGTTTTGATGCACTCTGGATGTCCAGCTTTTGCTGTGCTGTCTAGAGTTGAGATGAAATGAACGCCGTGGACAGTTTTCAGCAAGTTGCAACATTGAAATGCAGAAATAAGCACTTTTCCATAAACAAGCTCTAAATCATGTTTTGATGCACTCTGGATGTCCAGTTTTTGCTGTGCTGTCTAGAGTTGAGATGAAATGAACGCCTTGGACAGTTTTCAGCAAGTTGCAAGATTGAAATTCACAAATAAGCACTTTTCCATAAAACAAGCTCTAAAATCATGTTTTTGATGCACTCTGGATGTCCAATGTTTGCTGTGCTGTCTAGTTGAGATGAAATAAACGCCGTGGACAGTTTTCAGCAAGTTGCAACATTGAAAATGCAGAAATAAGCACTTTTCCATAAACCAGCTCTAAATCATGTTTGATGCACTATGGATGTCCAGCTTTTGCTGTGCTGTCTAGAGTTGAGATGAAATGAACGCCTTGGACAGTTTTCAGCAAGTTGCAAGATTGAAATGCAGAATTAAGCACTTTTCCATAAACAAGCTCTAAATCATGTTTTGATGCAGTCTGGATGTCCAGTTTTTGCTGTGCTGTCTAGAGTTGAGATGAAATGAACGCCTTGGACAGTTTTCAGCAAGTTGCAAGATTGAAATTCACAAAATAAGCACTTTTCCATAAAACAAGCTCTAAAATCATGTTTTTGATGCACTCTGGATGTCCAATTTGTGCTGTGCTGTCTAGTTGAGATGAACTGAACATTGTAGACAGTTTTCAATAAGTTGCAACATGAAAATACAGAATTAAGCACTTTTCCATGAACAAGCTCTAAATCATGTTTGATGCACTCTGGATAAAAAAATGTTTTTGTTATGTTATTCGAGATGTTATGAAAACACTGCAAACTGTTTTCAGTAAGTTGCAACATTGAAATGCAGAAATAAGCACTTTTCCATAAACAAGCTCTAAATCATGTTTGTTGCACTCTGGATGTCCAATTTTTGCTGTGCTGTCTATTTGAGACGAACTGAAATGAACACTGTAGATAGTTTTCAGCAAGTTGCAACATGGAAATACAGAAATAAAGCACTTTTCCATAAACAAGCTCTAAATCATGTTTGTTGCACTCTGGATGTCCAATTTTTTGCTGTGCTGTCTATTTGAGATGAAATAAACGCCGTGGACAGTTTTCAGCAAGTTGCAACATTGAAATGCAGAAATAAGCACTTTTCCATAAACCAGCTCTAAATCATGTTTGATGCACTCTGGATGTCCAGCTTTTGCTGTGCTGTCTAGAGTTGAGATGAAATGAACGCCTTGGACAGTTTTCAGCAAGTTGCAAGATTGAAATGCAGAAATAAGCACTTTTCCATAAACAAGCTCTAAATCATGTTTTGATGCAGTCTGGATGTCCAGTTTTTGCTGTGCTGTCTAGAGTTGAGATGAAATGAACGCCTTGGACAGTTTTCAGCAAGTTGCAAGATTGAAATTCACAAATAAGCACTTTTCCAAAAACAAGCTCTAAAATCATGTTTTTGATGCACTCTGGATGTCCAATTTTTGCTGTGCTGTCTAGTTGAGATGAACTGAACATTGTAGACAGTTTTCAATAAGTTGCAACATGAAAATACAGAATTAAGCACTTTTCCATGAACAAGCTCTAAATCATGTTTGATGCACTCTGGATAAAAAAAATGTTTTTGTTATGTTTATTCGAGATGTTATGAAAACACTGCAAACTGTTTTCAGTAAGTTGCAACATTGAAATGCAGAAATAAGCACTTTTCCATAAACAAGCTCTAAATCATGTTTGTTGCACTCTGGATGTCCAATTTTGCTGTGCTGTCTATTTGAGACGAACTGAACACTGTAGATAGTTTCAGCAAGTTGCAACATGGAAATACAGAAATAAAGCACTTTTCCATAAACAAGCTCTAAATCATGTTTGTTGCACTCTGGATGTCCAATTTTTGCTGTGCTGTCTAGTTGAGATGAAATAAACGCCGTGGACAGTTTTCAGCAAGTTGCAACATTGAAATGCAGAAATAAGCACTTTTCCATAAACAGCTCTAAATCATGTTTGATGCACTCTGGATGTCCAGCTTTTGCTGTGCTGTCTAGAGTTGAGATGAAATGAACGCCTTGGACAGTTTTCAGCAAGTTGCAAGATTGAAATGCAGAATTAAGCACTTTTCCATAAACAAGCTCTAAATCATGTTTTGATGCAGTCTGGATGTCCAATTTTTGCTGTGCTGTCTATTTGAGATGAACTGAACATTGTAGATAGTTTTCAACCAGCTCTAAATCATGTTTGATGCACTCTGGATGTCCAGCTTTTGCTGTGCTGTCTAGAGTTGAGATGAAATGAACGCCTTGGAGTTTTCAGCAAGTTGCAAGATTGAAATGCAGAATTAAGCACTTTTCCATAAACAAGCTCTAAATCATGTTTGATGCACTCTGGATGTCCAGTTTTTGCTGTGCTGTCTAGAGTTGAGATGAAATGAACGCCTTGGACAGTTTTCAGCAAGTTGCAAGATTGAAATTCACAAATAAGCACTTTTCCATAAAACAAGCTCTAAAATCATGTTTTTGATGCACTCTGGATGTCCAATTTTTGCTGTGCTGTCTAGTTGAGATGAAATAAACGCCGTGGACAGTTTTCAGCAAGTTGCAACATTGAAATGCAGAAATAAGCACTTTTCCATAAACAAGCTCTAAATCATGTTTTGATGCAGTCTGGATGTCCAGTTTTTGCTGTGCTGTCTAGAGTTGAGATGAAATGAACGCCTTGGACAGTTTTCAGCAAGTTGCAAGATTGAAATTCACAAATAAGCACTTTTCCAAAAACAAGCTCTAAAATCATGTTTTTGATGCTCTCTGGATGTCCAATTTTTGCTGTGCTGTCTAGTTGAGATGAAATGAACGCCTTGGACAGTTTTCAGCAAGTTGCAAGATTGAAATTCACAAATAAGCACTTTTCCATAAACAAGCTCTAAATCATGTTTTGATGCACTCTGGATGTCCAGCTTTTGCTGTGCTGTCTAGAGTTGAGATGAAATGAACGCCGTGGACAGTTTTCAGCAAGTTGCAACATTGAAATGCAGAAATAAGCACTTTTCCATAAACAAGCTCTAAATCATGTTTTGATGCACTCTGGATGTCCAGCTTTTGCTGTGCTGTCTAGAGTTGAGATGAAATGAACGCCGTGGACAGTTTTCAGCAAGTTGCAACATTGAAATGCAGAAATAAGCACTTTTCCATAAACAAGCTCTAAATCATGTTTGATGCACTCTGGATGTCCAGTTTTTGCTGTGCTGTCTAGAGTTGAGATGAAATGAACGCCTTGGACAGTTTTCAGCAAGTTGCAAGATTGAAATTCACAAATAAGCACTTTTCCATAAAACAAGCTCTAAAATCATGTTTTTGATGCACTCTGGATGTCCAATGTTTGCTGTGCTGTCTAGTTGAGATGAAATAAACGCCGTGGACAGTTTTCAGCAAGTTGCAACATTGAAATGCAGAAATAAGCACTTTTCCATAAACCAGCTCTAAATCATGTTTGATGCACTATGGATGTCCAGCTTTTGCTGTGCTGTCTAGAGTTGAGATGAAATGAACGCCTTGGACAGTTTTCAGCAAGTTGCAAGATTGAAATGCAGAATTAAGCACTTTTCCATAAACAAGCTCTAAATCATGTTTTGATGCAGTCTGGATGTCCAGTTTTTGCTGTGCTGTCTAGAGTTGAGATGAAATGAACGCCTTGGACAGTTTTCAGCAAGTTGCAAGATTGAAATTCACAAATAAGCACTTTTCCATAAAACAAGCTCTAAAATCATGTTTTTGATGCACTCTGGATGTCCAATTTGTGCTGTGTGTCTAGTTGAGATGAACTGAACATTGTAGACAGTTTTCAATAAGTTGCAACATGAAAATACAGAATTAAGCACTTTTCCATGAACAAGCTCTAAATCATGTTTGATGCACTCTGGATAAAAAAAATGTTTTTGTTATGTTTATTCGAGATGTTATGAAAACACTGCAAACTGTTTTCAGCAAGTTGCAAGATTGAAATGCAGAATTAAGCACTTTTCCATAAACAAGCTCTAAATCATGTTTGTTGCACTCTGGATGTCCAATTTTTGCTGTGCTGTCTATTTGAGACGAACTGAACACTGTAGATAGTTTTCAGCAAGTTGCAACATGGAAATACAGAAATAAAGCACTTTTCCATAAACAAGCTCTAAATCATGTTTGTTGCACTCTGGATGTCCAATTTTTGCTGTGCTGTCTATTTGAGATGAACTGAACATTGTAGATAGTTTTCAGCAAGTTGCAAGATTGAAATGCAGAAATAAGCACTTTTCCATAAACAAGCTCTAAATCATGTTTTGATGCACTCTGGATGTCCAGTTTTTGCTGTGCTGTCTAGAGTTGAGATGAAATGAACGCCTTGGACAGTTTTCAGCAAGTTGCAAGATTGAAATTCACAAATAAGCACTTTTCCATAAACCAGCTCTAAATCATGTTTGATGCACTCTGGATGTCCAGCTTTTGCTGTGCTGTCTAGAGTTGAGATGAAATGAACGCCTTGGACAGTTTTCAGCAAGTTGCAAGATTGAAATGCAGAATTAAGCACTTTTCCATAAACAAGCTCTAAATCATGTTTTGATGCAGTCTGGATTCCAATTTTTGCTGTGCTGTCTATTTGAGATGAACTGAACATTGTAGATAGTTTTCAACCAGCTCTAAATCATGTTTGATGCACTCTGGATGTCCAGCTTTTGCTGTGCTGTCTAGAGTTGAGATGAAATGAACGCCTTGGACAGTTTTCAGCAAGTTGCAAGATTGAAATTCACAAATAAGCACTTTTCCATAAAACAAGCTCTAAAATCATGTTTTTGATGCACTCTGGATGTCCAATTTTTGCTGTGCTGTCTAGTTGAGATGAAATAAACGCCGTGGACAGTTTTCAGCAAGTTGCAACATTGAAATGCAGAAATAAGCACTTTTCCATAAACAAGCTCTAAATCATGTTTTGATGCAGTCTGGATGTCCAGTTTTTGCTGTGCTGTCTAGAGTTGAGATGAAATGAACGCCTTGGACAGTTTTCAGCAAGTTGCAAGATTGAAATTCACAAATAAGCACTTTTCCAAAAACAAGCTCTAAAATCATGTTTTTGATGCACTCTGGATGTCCAATTTTTGCTGTGCTGTCTAGTTGAGATGAAATGAACGCCTTGGACAGTTTTCAGCAAGTTGCAAGATTGAAATTCACAAATAAGCACTTTTCCATAAACAAGCTCTAAATCATGTTTTGATGCACTCTGGATGTCCAGCTTTTGCTGTGCTGTCTAGAGTTGAGATGAAATGAACGCCGTGGACAGTTTTCAGCAAGTTGCAACATTGAAATGCAGAAATAAGCACTTTTCCATAAACAAGCTCTAAATCATGTTTTGATGCACTCTGGATGTCCAGCTTTTGCTGTGCTGTCTAGAGTTGAGATGAAATGAACGCCGTGGACAGTTTTCAGCAAGTTGCAACATTGAAATGCAGAAATAAGCACTTTTCCATAAACAAGCTCTAAATCATGTTTTGATGCAGTCTGGATGTCCAGTTTTTGCTGTGCTGTCTAGAGTTGAGATGAAATGAACGCCTTGGACAGTTTTCAGCAAGTTGCAAGATTGAAATTCACAAATAAGCACTTTTCCCTAAAACAAGCTCTAAAATCATGTTTTTGATGCACTCTGGATGTCCAATGTTTGCTGTGCTGTCTAGTTGAGATGAAATAAACGCCGTGGACAGTTTTCAGCAAGTTGCAACATTGAAATGCAGAAATAAGCACTTTTCCATAAACCAGCTCTAAATCATGTTTGATGCACTCTGGATGTCCAGCTTTTGCTGTGCTGTCTAGAGTTGAGATGAAATGAACGCCTTGGACAGTTTTCAGCAAGTTGCAAGATTGAAATGCAGAATTAAGCACTTTTCCATAAACAAGCTCTAAATCATGTTTTGATGCAGTCTGGATGTCCAGTTTTTGCTGTGCTGTCTAGAGTTGAGATGAAATGAACGCCTTGGACAGTTTTCAGCAAGTTGCAAGATTGAAATTCACAAATAAGCACTTTTCCATAAAACAAGCTCTAAAATCATGTTTTTGATGCACTCTGGATGTCCAATTTGTGCTGTGCTGTCTAGTTGAGATGAACTGAACATTGTAGACAGTTTTCAATAAGTTGCAACATGAAAATACAGAATTAAGCACTTTTCCATGAACAAGCTCTAAATCATGTTTGATGCACTCTGGATAAAAAAATGTTTTTGTTATGTTTATTCGAGATGTTATGAAAACACTGCAAACTGTTTTCAGTAAGTTGCAACATTGAAATGCAGAAATAAGCACTTTTCCATAAACAAGCTCTAAATCATGTTTGTTGCACTCTGGATGTCCAATTTTTGCTGTGCTGTCTATTTGAGATGAAATGAACACTGTAGATAGTTTTCAGCAAGTTGCAACATGGAAATACAGAAATAAAGCACTTTTCCATAAACAAGCTCTAAATCATGTTTGTTGCACTCTGGATGTCCAATTTTTGCTGTGCTGTCTAGTTGAGATGAAATGAACGCCGTGGACAGTTTTCAGCAAGTTGCAAGATTGAAATGCAGAAATAAGCACTTTTCCATAAACAAGCTCTAAATCATGTTTTGATGCAGTCTGGATGTCCAATTTTTGCTGTGCTGTCTATTTGAGATGAACTGAACATGGATAGTTTTCAATCTAAATCATGTTTGATGCACATGTTTTTGCTGTGCTGTCTAGAGTTGAGATGAAATGAACGCCTTGGACAGTTTTCAGCAAGTTGCAAGATTGAAATTCACAAATAAGCACTTTTCCATAAACAAGCTCTAAAATCATGTTTTTGATGCACTCTGGATGTCCAATTTGTGCTGTGCTGTCTAGTTGAGATGAAATAAACGCCGTGGACAGTTTTCAGCAAGTTGCAACATTGAAATGCAGAAATAAGCACTTTTCCATAAACAAGCTCTAAATCATGTTTTGATGCAGTCTGGATGTCCAGTTTTTGCTGTGCTGTCTAGAGTTGAGATGAAATGAACGCCTTGGACAGTTTTCAGCAAGTTGCAAGATTGAAATTCACAAATAAGCACTTTTCCATAAACAAGCTCTAAATCATGTTTTGATGCACTCTGGATGTCCAATTTTTGCTGTGCTGTCTAGTTGAGATGAAATGAACGCCTTGGACAGTTTTCAGCAAGTTGCAAGATTGAAATTCAGAAATAAGCACTTTTCCATAAACAAGCTCTAAATCATGTTTTGATGCACTCTGGATGTCCAGCTTTTGCTGTGCTGTCTAGAGTTGAGATGAAATGAACGCCGTGGACAGTTTTCAGCAAGTTGCAACATTGAAATGCAGAAATAAGCACTTTTCCATAAACAAGCTCTAAATCATGTTTTGATGCACTCTGGATGTCCAATTTTTGCTGTGCTGTCTAGAGTTGAGATGAAATGAACACTGTGGACAGTTTTCAGCAAGTTGCAACATTGAAATGCAGAAATAAGCACTTTTCCATAAACAAGCTCTAAATCATGTTTTGATGCACTCTGGATGTCCAATTTTGCTGTGCTGTCTAGTTGAGATGAAATGAAACGCCGTGGACAGTTTTCAGCAAGTTGCAACATTGAAATGCAGAAATAAGCACTTTTCCATAAACAAGCTCTAAATCATGTTTGATGCACTCTGGATGTCCAGCTTTTGCTGTGCTGTCTAGAGTTGAGATGAAATGAACGCCTTGTAGACAGTTTTCAGCAAGTTGCAAGATTGAAATGCAGAATAAGCACTTTTCCATAAACAAGCTCTAAATCATGTTTTGATGCAGTCTGGATGTCCAGTTTTTGCTGTGCTGTCTAGAGTTGAGATGAAATGAACGCCTTGGACAGTTTTCAGCAAGTTGCAAGATTGAAATTCACAAATAAGCACTTTTCCATAAAACAAGCTCTAAAATCATGTTTTTGATGCACTCTGGATGTCCAATTTGTGCTGTGCTGTCTAGTTGAGATGAACTGAACATTGTAGACAGTTTTCAATAAGTTGCAACATGAAAATACAGAATTAAGCACTTTTCCATAAACAAGCTCTAAATCATGTTTGATGCACTCTGGATAAAAAAATGTTTTTGTTATGTTTATTCGAGATGTTATGAAAACACTGCAAACTGTTTTCAGTAAGTTGCAACATTGAAATGCAGAAATAAGCACTTTTCCATAAACAAGCTCTAAATCATGTTTGTTGCACTCTGGATGTCCAATTTTTGCTGTGCTGTCTATTTGAGACGAACTGAACACTGTAGATAGTTTTCAGCAAGTTGCAACATGGAAATACAGAAATAAAGCACTTTTCCATAAACAAGCTCTAAATCATGTTTGTTGCACTCTGGATGTCCAATTTTTGCTGTGCTGTCTAGTTGAGATGAAATAAACGCCGTGGACAGTTTTCAGCAAGTTGCAAGATTGAAATGCAGAAATAAGCACTTTTCCATAAACAAGCTCTAAATCATGTTTTGATGCAGTCTGGATGTCCAGTTTTTGCTGTGCTGTCTAGAGTTGAGATGAAATGAACGCCTTGGACAGTTTTCAGCAAGTTGCAAGATTGAAATGCAGAATTAAGCACTTTTCCATAAACAAGCTCTAAATCATGTTTGTTGCACTCTGGATGTCCAATTTTTGCTGTGCTGTCTATTTGAGACGAACTGAACACTGTAGATAGTTTTCAACCAGCTCTAAATCATGTTTGATGCACTCTGGATGTCCAGCTTTTGCTGTGCTGTCTAGAGTTGAGATGAAATGAACGCCTTGGACAGTTTTCAGCAAGTTGCAAGATTGAAATGCAGAATTAAGCACTTTTCCATAAACAAGCTCTAAATCATGTTTGATGCACTCTGGATGTCCAGTTTTTGCTGTGCTGTCTAGAGTTGAGATGAAATGAACGCCTTGGACAGTTTTCAGCAAGTTGCAAGATTGAAATTCACAAATAAGCACTTTTCCATAAAACAAGCTCTAAAATCATGTTTTTGATGCACTCTGGATGTCCAATTTTTGCTGTGCTGTCTAGTTGAGATGAAATAAACGCCGTGGACAGTTTTCAGCAAGTTGCAACATTGAAATGCAGAAATAAGCACTTTTCCATAAACAAGCTCTAAATCATGTTTTGATGCAGTCTGGATGTCCAGTTTTTGCTGTGCTGTCTAGAGTTGAGATGAAATGAACGCCTTGGACAGTTTTCAGCAAGTTGCAAGATTGAAATTCACAAATAAGCACTTTTCCAAAAACAAGCTCTAAAATCATGTTTTTGATGCACTCTGGATGTCCAATTTTTGCTGTGCTGTCTAGTTGAGATGAAATGAACGCCTTGGACAGTTTTCAGCAAGTTGCAAGATTGAAATTCACAAATAAGCACTTTTCCATAAACAAGCTCTAAATCATGTTTTGATGCACTCTGGATGTCCAGCTTTTGCTGTGCTGTCTAGAGTTGAGATGAAATGAACGCCTTGGACAGTTTTCAGCAAGTTGCAACATTGAAATGCAGAAATAAGCACTTTTCCATAAACAAGCTCTAAATCATGTTTTGATGCACTCTGGATGTCCAATTTTTGCTGTGCTGTCTAGAGTTGAGATGAAATGAACGCCGTGGACAGTTTTCAGCAAGTTGCAACATTGAAATGCAGAAATAAGCACTTTTCCATAAACAAGCTCTAAATCATGTTTTGATGCACTCTGGATGTCCAGTTTTTGCTGTGCTGTCTAGAGTTGAGATGAAATGAACGCCTTGGACAGTTTTCAGCAAGTTGCAAGATTGAAATTCACAAATAAGCACTTTTCCATAAAACAAGCTCTAAAATCATGTTTTTGATGCACTCTGGATGTCCAATTTTGCTGTGCTGTCTAGTTGAGATGAAATAAACGCCGTGGACAGTTTTCAGCAAGTTGCAACATTGAAATGCAGAAATAAGCACTTTTCCATAAACCAGCTCTAAATCATGTTTGATGCACTCTGGATGTCCAGCTTTTGCTGTGCTGTCTAGAGTTGAGATGAAATGAACGCCTTGGACAGTTTTCAGCAAGTTGCAAGATTGAAATTCACAAATAAGCACTTTTCCATAAACAAGCTCTAAAATCATGTTTTGATGCACTCTGGATGTCCAATTTTGCTGTGCTGTCTAGTTGAGATGAACTGAACATTGTAGACAGTTTTCAATAAGTTGCAACATGAAAATACAGAATTAAGCACTTTTCCATAAACAAGCTCTAAATCATGTTTGATGCACTCTGGATAAAAAAATGTTTTTGTTATGTTTATTCGAGATGTTATGAAAACACTGCAAACTGTTTTCAGTAAGTTGCAACATTGAAATGCAGAAATAAGCACTTTTCCATAAACAAGCTCTAAATCATGTTTGTTGCACTCTGGATGTCCAATTTTGCTGTGCTGTCTATTGAGATGAAATGAACATGGACAGTTTTCAGCAAGTTGCAACATTGAAATGCAGAAATAAGCACTTTTCCATAAACAAGCTCTAAATCATGTTTGAATGCACTCTGGATGTCCAATTTTTGCTGTGCTGTCTAGAGTTGAGATGAAATGAACATTGTGGACAGTTTTCAGCAAGTTGCAACATTGAAATGCAGAAATAAGCACTTTTCCATAAACAAGCTCTAAATCATGTTTTGATGCACTCTGGATGTCCAGTTTTTGCTGTGCTGTCTAGAGTTGAGATGAAATGAACGCCTTGGACAGTTTTCAGCAAGTTGCAAGATTGATTCACAAATAAGCACTTTTCCATAAAACAAGCTCTAAAATCATGTTTTTGATGCACTCTGGATGTCCAATTTTGCTGTGCTGTCTAGTTGAGATGAAATAAACGCCGTGGACAGTTTTCAGCAAGTTGCAACATGAAATGCAGAAATAAGCACTTTTCCATAAACCAGCTCTAAATCATGTTTGATGCACTCTGGATGTCCAGCTTTTGCTGTGCTGTCTAGAGTTGAGATGAAATGAACGCCTTGGACAGTTTTCAGCAAGTTGCAAGATTGAAATGCAGAAATAAGCACTTTTCCATAAACAAGCTCTAAATCATGTTTTGATGCACTCTGGATGTCCAGTTTTTGCTGTGCTGTCTAGAGTTGAGATGAAATGAACGCCTTGGACAGTTTTCAGCAAGTTGCAAGATTGAAATTCACAAATAAGCACTTTTCCATAAAACAAGCTCTAAAATCATGTTTTTGATGCACTCTGGATGTCCAATTTGTGCTGTGCTGTCTAGTTGAGATGAACTGAACATTGTAGACAGTTTTCAATAAGTTGCAACATGAAAATACAGAATTAAGCACTTTTCCATGAAACAAGCTCTAAATCATGTTTGATGCACTCTGGATAAAAAAATGTTTTTGTTATGTTTATTCGAGATGTTATGAAAACACTGCAAACTGTTTTCAGTAAGTTGCAACATTGAAATGCAGAAATAAGCACTTTTCCATAAACAAGCTCTAAATCATGTTTGTTGCACTCTGGATGTCCAATTTTTGCTGTGCTGTCTATTTGAGATGAACTGAACACTGTAGATAGTTTTCAGCAAGTTGCAACATGGAAATACAGAAATAAAGCACTTTTCCATAAACAAGCTCTAAATCATGTTTGTTGCACTCTGGATGTCCAATTTTTGCTGTGCTGTCTAGTTGAGATGAAATAAACGCCGTGGACAGTTTTCAGCAAGTTGCAACATTGAAATGCAGAAATAAGCACTTTTCCATAAACCAGCTCTAAATCATGTTTGATGCACTCTGGATGTCCAGCTTTTGCTGTGCTGTCTAGAGTTGAGATGAAATGAACGCCTTGGACAGTTTTCAGCAAGTTGCAAGATTGAAATGCAGAAATAAGCACTTTTCCATAAACAAGCTCTAAATCATGTTTTGATGCAGTCTGGATGTCCAATTTTCTGTGCTGTCTATTTGATGAACTGAACATTGTAGATAGTTTTCAACCAGCTCTAAATCATGTTTGATGCACTCTGGATGTCCAGCTTTTGCTGTGCTGTCTAGAGAGATGAAATGAACGCCTTGGACAGTTTTCAGCAAGTTGCAAGATTGAAATGCAGAAATAAGCACTTTTCCATAAACAAGCTCTAAATCATGTTTGATGCACTCTGGATGTCCAGTTTTTGCTGTGCTGTCTAAGTTGAGATGAAATGAACGCCTTGGACAGTTTTCAGCAAGTTGCAAGATTGAAATTCACAAATAAGCACTTTTCCATAAAACAAGCTCTAAAATCATGTTTTTGATGCACTCTGGATGTCCAATTTGTGCTGTGCTGTCTAGTTGAGATGAAATAAACGCCGTGGACAGTTTTCAGCAAGTTGCAACATTGAAATGCAGAAATAAGCACTTTTCCATAAACAAGCTCTAAATCATGTTTTGATGCAGTCTGGATGTCCAGTTTTTGCTGTGCTGTCTAGAGTTGAGATGAAATGAACGCCTTGGACAGTTTTCAGCAAGTTGCAAGATTGAAATTCACAAATAAGCACTTTTCCATAAAACAAGCTCTAAAATCATGTTTTTGATGCACTCTGGATGTCCAATTTTTGCTGTGCTGTCTAGTTGAGATGAAATGAACGCCTTGGACAGTTTTCAGCAAGTTGCAAGATTGAAATTCACAAATAAGCACTTTTCCATAAACAAGCTCTAAATCATGTTTTGATGCACTCTGGATGTCCAGCTTTTGCTGTGCTGTCTAGAGTTGAGATGAAATGAACGCCGTGGACAGTTTTCAGCAAGTTGCAACATTGAAATGCAGAAATAAGCACTTTTCCATAAACAAGCTCTAAATCATGTTTTGAATCACTCTGGATGTCCAATTTTTGCTGTGCTGTCTAGAGTTGAGATGAAATGAACGCCGTGGACAGTTTTCAGCAAGTTGCAACATTGAAATGCAGAAATAAGCACTTTTCCATAAACAAGCTCTAAATCATGTTTTGATGCAGTCTGGATGTCCAGTTTTTGCTGTGCTGTCTAGAGTTGAGATGAAATGAACGCCTTGGACAGTTTTCAGCAAGTTGCAAGATTGAAATTCACAAATAAGCACTTTTCCATAAAACAAGCTCTAAAATCATGTTTTTGATGCACTCTGGATGTCCAATGTTTGCTGTGCTGTCTAGTTGAGATGAAATAAACGCCGTGGACAGTTTTCAGCAAGTTGCAACATTGAAATGCAGAAATAAGCACTTTTCCATAAACCAGCTCTAAATCATGTTTGATGCACTCTGGATGTCCAGCTTTTGCTGTGCTGTCTAGAGTTGAGATGAAATGAACGCCTTGGACAGTTTTCAGCAAGTTGCAAGATTGAAATTCACAAATAAGCACTTTTCCATAAACAAGCTCTAAATCATGTTTTTGATGCACTCTGGATGTCCAATTTGTGCTGTGCTGTCTAAGATGAACTGAACATTGTAGACAGTTTTCAATAAGTTGCAACATGAAAATACAGAATTAAGCACTTTTCCATGAACAAGCTCTAAATCATGTTTGATGCACTCTGGATAAAAAAAATGTTTTTGTTATGTTTATTCGAGATGTTATGAAAACACTGCAAACTGTTTTCAGTAAGTTGCAACATTGAAATGCAGAAATAAGCACTTTTCCATAAACAAGCTCTAAATCATGTTTGTTGCACTCTGGATGTCCAATTTTTGCTGTGCTGTCTATTTGAGATGAACTGAACACTGTAGATAGTTTTCAGCAAGTTGCAACATGGAAATACAGAAATAAGCACTTTTCCATAAACAAGCTCTAAATCATGTTTGTTGCACTCTGGATGTCCAATTTTTGCTGTGCTGTCTAGTTGAGATGAAATAAACGCCGTGGACAGTTTTCAGCAAGTTGCAACATTGAAATGCAGAAATAAGCACTTTTCCATAAACAAGCTCTAAATCATGTTTGATGCACTCTGGATGTCCAGCTTTTGCTGTGCTGTCTAGAGTTGAGATGAAATGAACGCCTTGGACAGTTTTCAGCAAGTTGCAAGATTGAAATGCAGAATAAGCACTTTTCCATAAACAAGCTCTAAATCATGTTTTGATGCAATTTTTGCTCTGGATGTCCATTGTAGATTTTTCAACCAGCTGTTTGCTGTCTGGATGTCCAGCTTTTGCTGTGCTGTCTAGTTGAGATGAAATGAACGCCTTGGACAGTTTTCAGCAAGTTGCAAGATTGAAATTCACAAATAAGCACTTTTCCATAAAACAAGCTCTAAAATCATGTTTTTGATGCACTCTGGATGTCCAATTTTTGCTGTGCTGTCTAGTTGAGATGAAATAAACGCCGTGGACAGTTTTCAGCAAGTTGCAACATTGAAATGCAGAAATAAGCACTTTTCCATAAACAAGCTCTAAATCATGTTTTGATGCAGTCTGGATGTCCAGTTTTTGCTGTGCTGTCTAGAGTTGAGATGAAATGAACGCCTTGGACAGTTTTCAGCAAGTTGCAAGATTGAAATTCACAAATAAGCACTTTTCCAAAAACAAGCTCTAAAATCATGTTTTTGATGCACTCTGGATGTCCAATTTTTGCTGTGCTGTCTAGTTGAGATGAAATGAACGCCTTGGACAGTTTTCAGCAAGTTGCAAGATTGAAATTCACAAATAAGCACTTTTCCATAAACAAGCTCTAAATCATGTTTTGATGCAGTCTGGATGTCCAGTTTTTGCTGTGCTGTCTAGAGTTGAGATGAAATGAACACCGTGGACAGTTTTCAGCAAGTTGCAAGATTGAAATGCAGAAATAAGCACTTTTCCATAAACAAGCTCTAAATCATGTTTGTTGCACTCTGGATGTCCAATTTTTGCTGTGCTGTCTATTTGAGATGAAATGAACACTGTAGACAGTTTTCAGCAAGTTGCAACATTGAAATGCAGAAATAAGCACTTTTCCATAAACAAGCTCTAAATCATGTTTTGATGCAGTCTGGATGTCCAGTTTTTGCTGTGCTGTCTAGAGTTGAGATGAAATGAACGCCTTGGACAGTTTTCAGCAAGTTGCAAGATTGAAATTCACAAATAAGCACTTTTCCATAAAACAAGCTCTAAAATCATGTTTTTGATGCACTCTGGATGTCCAATTTTTGCTGTGCTGTCTAGTTGAGATGAAATAAACGCCGTGGACAGTTTTCAGCAAGTTGCAACATTGAAATGCAGAAATAAGCACTTTTCCATAAACCAGCTCTAAATCATGTTTGATGCACTCTGGATGTCCAGCTTTTGCTGTGCTGTCTAGAGTTGAGATGAAATGAACGCCTTGGACAGTTTTCAGCAAGTTGCAAGATTGAAATTCACAAATAAGCACTTTTCCATAAACAAGCTCTAAAATCATGTTTTTGATGCACTCTGGATGTCCAATTTTTGCTGTGCTGTCTAGTTGAGATGAACTGAACATTGTAGACAGTTTTCAATAAGTTGCAACATGAAAATACAGAATTAAGCACTTTTCCATGAACAAGCTCTAAATCATGTTTGATGCACTCTGGATAAAAAAATGTTTTTGTTATGTTTATTCGAGATGTTATGAAAACACTGCAAACTGTTTTCAGTAAGTTGCAACATTGAAATTCACAAATAAGCACTTTTCCATAAACAAGCTCTAAATCATGTTTTTGATGCACTCTGGATGTCCAATTTTTTGCTGTGTTGTCTAGTTGAGATGAAATGAACGCCTTGGACAGTTTTCAGCAAGTTGCAAGATTGAAATTCACAAATAAGCACTTTTCCATAAAACAAGCTCTAAAATCATGTTTTTAATGCACTCTGGATGTCCAATTTTTGCTGTGCTGTCTAGTTGAGATGAAATGAACACCTTGGACAGTTTTCAGCAAGTTGCAAGATTGAAATTCACAAATAAGCACTTTTCCATAAAACAAGCTCTAAAATCATGTTTTTGATGCACTCTGGATGTCCAATTTGTGCTGTGCTGTCTAGTTGAGATGAAATAACGCCGTGGACAGTTTTCAGCAAGTTGCAACATTGAAATGCAGAAATAAGCACTTTTCCATAAACCAGCTCTAAATCATGTTTGATGCACTCTGGATGTCCAGCTTTTGCTGTGCTGTCTAGAGTTGAGATGAAATGAACGCCTTGGACAGTTTTCAGCAAGTTGCAAGATTGAAATTCACAAATAAGCACTTTTCCATAAACAAGCTCTAAATCATGTTTTGATGCACTCTGGATGTCCAGCTTTTGCTGTGCTGTCTAGAGTTGAGATGAAATGAACGCCGTGGACAGTTTTCAGCAAGTTGCAACATTGAAATGCAGAAATAAGCACTTTTCCATAAACAAGCTCTAAATCATGTTTTGAATGCACTCTGGATGTTCAATTTTTGCTGTGCTGTCTAGAGTTGAGATGAAATGAACGCCGTGGACAGTTTTCAGCAAGTTGCAACATTGAAATGCAGAAATAAGCACTTTTCCATAAACAAGCTCTAAATCATGTTTGATGCACTCTGGATGTCCAGTTTTTGCTGTGCTGTCTAGAGTTGAGATGAAATGAACGCCTTGGACAGTTTTCAGCAAGTTGCAAGATTGAAATTCACAAATAAGCACTTTTCCATAAACCAGCTCTAAAATCATGTTTTTGATGCACTCTGGATGTCCAATTTGTGCTGTGCTGTCTAGTTGAGATGAAATAAACGCCGTGGACAGTTTTCAGCAAGTTGCAACATTGAAATGCAGAAATAAGCACTTTTCCATAAACAAGCTCTAAATCATGTTTTGATGCAGTCTGGATGTCTATTTTTTCTGTGCTGTCTAGAGTTGAGATGAAATGAACGCCTTGGACAGTTTTCAGCAAGTTGCAAGATTGAAATTCACAAATAAGCACTTTTCCATAAAACAAGCTCTAAAATCATGTTTTTGATGCACTCTGGATGTCCAATTTTTGCTGTGCTGTCTAGTTGAGATGAAATAAACGCCGTGGACAGTTTTCAGCAAGTTGCAAGATTGAAATTCACAAATAAGCACTTTTCCATAAACAAGCTCTAAATCATGTTTTGATGCACTCTGGATGTCCAGCTTTTGCTGTGCTGTCTAGAGTTGAGATGAAATGAACGCCGTGGACAGTTTTCAGCAAGTTGCAACATTGAAATGCAGAAATAAGCACTTTTCCATAAACAAGCTCTAAATCATGTTTTGAATGCACTTGGATGTCCAGCTTTTGCTGTGCTGTCTAGAGTTGAGATGAAATGAACGCCGTGGACAGTTTTCAGCAAGTTGCAACATTGAAATGCAGAAATAAGCACTTTTCCATAAACAAGCTCTAAATCATGTTTTGAATCACTCTGGATGTCCAATTTTTGCTGTGCTGTCTAGAGTTGAGATGAAATGAACGCCGTGGACAGTTTTCAGCAAGTTGCAAGATTGAAATTCACAAATAAGCACTTTTCCATAAAACAAGCTCTAAAATCATGTTTTTGATGCACTCTGGATGTCCAATTTTTGCTGTGCTGTCTAGTTGAGATGAAATAAACGCCGTGGACAGTTTTCAGCAAGTTGCAACATTGAAATGCAGAAATAAGCACTTTTCCATAAACCAGCTCTAAATCATGTTTGATGCACTCTGGATGTCCAGCTTTTGCTGTGCTGTCTAGAGTTGAGATGAAATGAACGCCTTGGACAGTTTTCAGCAAGTTGCAAGATTGAAATTCACCTATAAGCACTTTTCCATAAAACAAGCTCTAAAATCATGTTTTTGATGCACTCTGGATGTCCAATTTTTGCTGTGCTGTCTAGTTGAGATGAACTGAACATTGTAGACAGTTTTCAATAAGTTGCAACATGAAAATACAGAATTAAGCACTTTTCCATGAACAAGCTCTAAATCATGTTTGATGCACTCTGGATAAAAAAATGTTTTTGTTATGTTTATTCGAGATGTTATGAAAACACTGCAAACTGTTTTCAGTAAGTTGCAACATTGAAATTCACAAATAAGCACTTTTCCATAAAACAAGCTCTAAAATCATGTTTTGATGCACTCTGGATGTCCAATTTTTTCTGTGTTGTCTAGTTGAGATGAAATGAACGCCTTGGACAGTTTTCAGCAAGTTGCAAGATTGAAATTCAGAAATAAGCACTTTTCCATAAACAAGCTCTAAAATCATGTTTTAATGCACTCTGGATGTCCAATTTTTGCTGTGCTGTCTAGAGTTGAGATGAAATGAACGCCTTGGACAGTTTTCAGCAAGTTGCAACATTGAAATGCAGAAATAAGCACTTTTCCATAAACAAGCTCTAAATCATGTTTTGATGCACTCTGGATGTCCAGTTTTGCTGTGCTGTCTAGAGTTGAGATGAAATGAACGCCTTGGACAGTTTTCAGCAAGTTGCAAGATTGAAATTCACAAATAAGCACTTTTCCATAAAACAAGCTCTAAAATCATGTTTTTGATGCACTCTGGATGTCCAGTTTTTGCTGTGCTGTCTAGAGTTGAGATGAAATAAACGCCGTGGACAGTTTTCAGCAAGTTGCAACAATTGAAATGCAGAAATAAGCACTTTTCCATAAACAAGCTCTAAATCATGTTTTGATGCACTCTGGATGTCCAGTTTTTGCTGTGCTGTCTAGAGTTGAGATGAAATGAACGCCTTGGACAGTTTTCAGCAAGTTGCAAGATTGAAATTCACAAATAAGCACTTTTCCAAAAACAAGCTCTAAAATCATGTTTTGATGCACTCTGGATGTCCAATTTTTGCTGTGCTGTCTAGTTGAGATGAAATGAACGCCTTGGACAGTTTTCAGCAAGTTGCAAGATTGAAATTCACAAATAAGCACTTTTCCATAAACAAGCTCTAAATCATGTTTTGATGCACTCTGGATGTCCAGCTTTTGCTGTGCTGTCTAGAGTTGAGATGAAATGAACGCCGTGGACAGTTTTCAGCAAGTTGCAACATTGAAATGCAGAAATAAGCACTTTTCCATAAACAAGCTCTAAATCATGTTTTGATGCACTCTGGATGTCCAATTTTTGCTGTGCTGTCTAGAGTTGAGATGAAATGAACGCCGTGGACAGTTTTCAGCAAGTTGCAACATTGAAATGCAGAAATAAGCACTTTTCCATAAACAAGCTCTAAATCATGTTTTGATGCACTCTGGATGTCCAGTTTTTGCTGTGCTGTCTAGAGTTGAGATGAAATGAACGCCTTGGACAGTTTTCAGCAAGTTGCAAGATTGAAATTCACAAATAAGCACTTTTCCATAAAACAAGCTCTAAAATCATGTTTTTGATGCACTCTGGATGTCCAATTTTGCTGTGCTGTCTAGTTGAGATGAAATAAACGCCGTGGACAGTTTTCAGCAAGTTGCAACATTGAAATGCAGAAATAAGCACTTTTCCATAAACCAGCTCTAAATCATGTTTGATGCACTCTGGATGTCCAGCTTTTGCTGTGCTGTCTAGAGTTGAGATGAAATGAACGCCTTGGACAGTTTTCAGCAAGTTGCAAGATTGAAATGCAGAAATAAGCACTTTTCCATAAACAAGCTCTAAATCATGTTTTGATGCACTCTGGATGTCCAGCTTTTGCTGTGCTGTCTAGAGTTGAGATGAAATGAACGCCGTGGACAGTTTTCAGCAAGTTGCAAGATTGAAATTCACAAATAAGCACTTTTCCATAAAACAAGCTCTAAAATCATGTTTTTGATGCACTCTGGATGTCCAATTTGTGCTGTGCTGTCTAGTTGAGATGAACTGAACATTGTAGACAGTTTTCAATAAGTTGCAACATGAAAATACAGAATTAAGCACTTTTCCATGAACAAGCTCTAAATCATGTTTGATGCACTCTGGATAAAAAAATGTTTTTGTTATGTTTATTCGAGATGTTATGAAAACACTGCAAACTGTTTTCAGTAAGTTGCAACATTGAAATGCAGAAATAAGCACTTTTCCATAAACAAGCTCTAAATCATGTTTGTTGCACTCTGGATGTCCAATTTTTGCTGTGCTGTCTATTTGAGATGAACTGAACACTGTAGATAGTTTTCAGCAAGTTGCAACATGGAAATACAGAAATAAGCACTTTTCCATAAACAAGCTCTAAATCATGTTTGTTGCACTCTGGATGTCCAATTTTTGCTGTGCTGTCTAGTTGAGATGAAATAAACGCCTGGACAGTTTTCAGCAAGTTGCAACATTGAAATGCAGAAATAAGCACTTTTCCATAAACAAGCTCTAAATCATGTTTTGATGCAGTCTGGATGTCTTTTTTGCTGGATTTGTCCATTGTATTTTTCCATAAACCAGCTCTAAATCATGTTTGATGCACTCTGGATGTCCAGCTTTTGCTGTGCTGTCTAGAGTTGAGATGAAATGAACGCCTTGGACAGTTTTCAGCAAGTTGCAAGATTGAAATTCACCTATAAGCACTTTTCCATAAAACAAGCTCTAAAATCATGTTTTTGATGCACTCTGGATGTCCAATTTTTGCTGTGCTGTCTGGTTGAGATGAAATAAACGCCGTGGACAGTTTTCAGCAAGTTGCAACATTGAAATGCAGAAATAAGCACTTTTCCATAAACAAGCTCTAAATCATGTTTGATGCACTCTGGATGTCCAGTTTTGCTGTGCTGTCTAGAGTTGAGATGAAATGAACGCCTTGGACAGTTTTCAGCAAGTTGCAAGATTGAAATTCACAAATAAGCACTTTTCCATAAAACAAGCTCTAAAATCATGTTTTGATGCACTCTGGATGTCCAATTTTTGCTGTGCTGTCTAGAGTTGAGATGAAATGAACGCCTTGGACAGTTTTCAGCAAGTTGCAAGATTGAAATTCACAAATAAGCACTTTTCCATAAACAAGCTCTAAATCATGTTTTGATGCACTCTGGATGTCCAGCTTTTGCTGTGCTGTCTAGAGTTGAGATGAAATGAACGCCGTGGACAGTTTTCAGCAAGTTGCAACATTGAAATGCAGAAATAAGCACTTTTCCATAAACAAGCTCTAAATCATGTTTTGAATCACTCTGGATGTCCAATTTTTGCTGTGCTGTCTAGAGTTGAGATGAAATGAACGCCGTGGACAGTTTTCAGCAAGTTGCAACATTGAAATGCAGAAATAAGCACTTTTCCATAAACAAGCTCTAAATCATGTTTTGATGCAGTCTGGATGTCCAGTTTTTGCTGTGCTGTCTAGAGTTGAGATGAAATGAACGCCTTGGACAGTTTTCAGCAAGTTGCAAGATTGAAATTCACAAATAAGCACTTTTCCATAAAACAAGCTCTAAAATCATGTTTTTGATGCACTCTGGATGTCCAATTTTGCTGTGCTGTCTAGTTGAGATGAAATAAACGCCGTGGACAGTTTTCAGCAAGTTGCAACATTGAAATGCAGAAATAAGCACTTTTCCATAAACCAGCTCTAAATCATGTTTGATGCACTCTGGATGTCCAGCTTTTGCTGTGCTGTCTAGAGTTGAGATGAAATGAACGCCTTGGACAGTTTTCAGCAAGTTGCAAGATTGAAATTCAGAAATAAGCACTTTTCCATAAACAAGCTCTAAATCATGTTTTGATGCACTCTGGATGTCCAATTTTGCTGTGCTGTCTAGTTGAGATGAACTGAACATTGTAGACAGTTTTCAATAAGTTGCAACATGAAAATACAGAATTAAGCACTTTTCCATGAACAAGCTCTAAATCATGTTTGATGCACTCTGGATAAAAAAAAAATGTTTTTGTTATGTTTATTCGAGATGTTATGAAAACACTGCAAACTGTTTTCAGTAAGTTGCAACATTGAAATGCAGAAATAAGCACTTTTCCATAAACAAGCTCTAAATCATGTTTGTTGCACTCTGGATGTCCAATTTTTGCTGTGCTGTCTATGAACTGAACAGAAGTTTTCAGCAAGTTGCAACATGGAAATACAGAAATAAGCACTTTTCCATAAACAAGCTCTAAATCATGTTTTTGATGCACTCTGGATGTCCAATTTTTGCTGTGCTGTCTAGTTGAGATGAAATGAAACGCCGTGGACAGTTTTCAGCAAGTTGCAACATTGAAATGCAGAAATAAGCACTTTTCCATAAACAAGCTCTAAATCATGTTTGATGCACTCTGGATGTCCAGCTTTTTGCTGTGCTGTCGAGTTGAGATGAAATGAACGCCTTGGACAGTTTTCAGCAAGTTGCAACATTGAAATGCAGAAATAAGCACTTTTCCATAAACAAGCTCTAAATCATGTTTTGATGCACTCTGGATGTCCAGTTTTTGCTGTGCTGTCTAGAGTTGAGATGAAATGAACGCCGTGGACAGTTTTCAGCAAGTTGCAACATTGAAATGCAGAAATAAGCACTTTTCCATAAACAAGCTCTAAATCATGTTTGATGCACTCTGGATGTCCAGTTTTTGCTGTGCTGTCTAGAGTTGAGATGAAATGAACGCCTTGGACAGTTTTCAGCAAGTTGCAAGATTGAAATTCACAAATAAGCACTTTTCCATAAAACAAGCTCTAAAATCATGTTTTTGATGCACTCTGGATGTCCAATTTTTGCTGTGCTGTCTAGTTGAGATGAAATAAACGCCGTGGACAGTTTTCAGCAAGTTGCAACATTGAAATGCAGAAATAAGCACTTTTCCATAAAACAAGCTCTAAAATCATGTTTGATGCACTCTGGATGTCCAGCTTTTGCTGTGCTGTCTAGAGTTGAGATGAAATGAACGCCTTGGACAGTTTTCAGCAAGTTGCAAGATTGAAATGCAGAATTAAGCACTTTTCCATAAACAAGCTCTAAATCATGTTTTTGATGCACTCTGGATGTCCAATTTTGCTGTGCTGTCTAGTTGAGATGAACTGAACATTGTAGACAGTTTTCAATAAGTTGCAACATGAAAATACAGAATTAAGCACTTTTCCATAAACAAGCTCTAAATCATGTTTGATGCACTCTGGATAAAAAAATGTTTTTGTTATGTTTATTCGAGATGTTATGAAAACACTGCAAACTGTTTTCAGTAAGTTGCAACATTGAAATGCAGAAATAAGCACTTTTCCATAAACAAGCTCTAAATCATGTTTTGGATGCACTCTGGATGTCCAGCTTTTGCTGTGCTGTCTAGAGTTGAGATGAAATGAACGCCTTGGACAGTTTTCAGCAAGTTGCAAGATTGAAATTCACAAATAAGCACTTTTCCATAAAACAAGCTCTAAAATCATGTTTTTAATGCACTCTGGATGTCCAATTTTTGCTGTGCTGTCTAGTTGAGATGAAATGAACGCCTTGGACAGTTTTCAGCAAGTTGCAAGATTGAAATACAAATAAGCACTTTTCCATAAACAAGCTCTAAAATCATGTTTTTGATGCACTCTGGATGTCCAATTTTTGCTGTGCTGTCTAGTTGAGATGAAATGAAACGCCGTGGACAGTTTTCAGCAAGTTGCAACATTGAAATGCAGAAATAAGCACTTTTCCATAAACAAGCTCTAAATCATGTTTGATGCACTCTGGATGTCCAGCTTTTGCTGTGCTGTCTAGAGTTGAGATGAAATGAACGCCGTGGACAGGTTTCAGCAAGTTGCAAGATTGAAATGCAGAAATAAGCACTTTTCCATAAACAAGCTCTAAATCATGCTTTGATGCACTCTGGATGTCCAATTTTTGCTGTGCTGTCTAGAGTTGAGATGAAATGAACGCCGTGCACAGTTTTCAGCAAGTTGCAAGATTGAAATGAAGAAATAAGCACTTTTCCATAAACAAGCTCTAAATCATGTTTGATGCACTCTGGATGTCCAATTTTTGCTGTGCTGTCTATTTGAGATGAAATGAACAAGGTGGACAGTTTTCAGCAAGTTGCAACATTCAGAAATAAGCACTTTTTTTTCCATAAACAAGCTCTAAATCATGTTTTGATGCACTCTGGATGTCCAATTTTTGCTGTGCTGTCTATTGAGATGAAATGAACGCCGTGGACAGTTTTCAGCAAGTTGCAACATTGAAATGCAGAAATAAGCACTTTTCCATAAACAAGCTCTAAATCATGTTTGATGCACTCTGGATGTCCAATTTTTGCTGTGCTGTCTAGAGTTGAGATGAAATGAACGCCTTGGACAGTTTTCAGCAAGTTGCAACATTGAAATGCAGAAATAAGCACTTTTCCATAAACAAGCTCTAAATCATGTTTTTTGCACTCTGGATGTCCAATTTTGCTGTGCTGTCTAGTTGAGATGAAATGAAACATTGTAGACAGTTTTCAATAAGTTGCAACATGAAAATACAGAAATAAGCACTTTTCCATAAACAAGCTCTAAATCATGTTTGATGCACTCTGGATAAAAAAATGTTTTTGTTATGTTTATTCAGATGTTATGAAAACACTGCAAACTGTTTTCAGTAAGTTGCAACATTGAAATTCACAAATAAGCACTTTTCCATAAACAAGCTCTAAATCATGTTTTTGATGCACTCTGGATGTCCAATTTTTGCTGTGCTGTCTAGTTGAGATGAAATGAACGCCTTGGACAGTTTTCAGCAAGTTGCAAGATTGAAATTCACAAATAAGCACTTTTCCATAAAACAAGCTCTAAAATCATGTTTTTGATGCACTCTGGAAAAAATTTGTGCTGTGCTGTCTAGTTGAGATGAAATAAACGCCGTGGACAGTTTTCAGCAAGTTGCAACATTGAAATGCAGAAATAAGCACTTTTCCATAAACCAGCTCTAAATCATGTTTGATGCACTCTGGATGTCCAGCTTTTGCTGTGCTGTCTAGAGTTGAGATGAAATGAACGCCTTGGACAGTTTTCAGCAAGTTGCAAGATTGAAATTCACAAATAAGCACTTTTCCATAAACAAGCTCTAAATCATGTTTTGATGCACTCTGGATGTCCAGCTTTTGCTGTGCTGTCTAGAGTTGAGATGAAATGAACGCCGTGGACAGTTTTCAGCAAGTTGCAACATTGAAATGCAGAAATAAGCATTTTTCCATAAACAAGCTCTAAATCATGTTTTGAATCACTCTGGATGTCCAATTTTTGCTGTGCTGTCTAGAGTTGAGATGAAATGAACGCCGTGGACAGTTTTCAGCAAGTTGCAACATTGAAATGCAGAAATAAGCACTTTTCCATAAACAAGCTCTAAATCATGTTTGATGCACTCTGGATGTCCAGTTTTTGCTGTGCTGTCTAGAGTTGAGATGAAATGAACGCCTAGGACAGTTTTCAGCAAGTTGCAAGATTGAAATTCACAAATAAGCACTTTTCCATAAACAAGCTCTAAAATCATGTTTTTGATGCACTCTGGATGTCCAATTTTTGCTGTGCTGTCTAGTTGAGATGAAATAAACGCCGTGGACAGTTTTCAGCAAGTTGCAACATTGAAATGCAGAAATAAGCACTTTTCCATAAACCAGCTCTAAATCATGTTTGATGCACTCTGGATGTCCAGCTTTTGCTGTGCTGTCTAGAGTTGAGATGAAATGAACGCCGTGGACAGTTTTCAGCAAGTTGCAACATTGAAATGCAGAAATAAGCACTTTTCCATAAACAAGCTCTAAATCATGTTTTGAATCACTCTGGATGTCCAATTTTTGCTGTGCTGTCTAGAGTTGAGATGAAATGAACGCCGTGGACAGTTTTCAGCAAGTTGCAACATTGAAATGCAGAAATAAGCACTTTTCCATAAACCAGCTCTAAATCATGTTTGATGCACTCTGGATGTCCAGCTTTTGCTGTGCTGTCTAGAGTTGAGATGAAATGAACATTTGGACAGTTTTCAGCAAGTTGCAAGATTGAAATTCAGAAATAAGCACTTTTCCATAAAACAAGCTCTAAAATCATGTTTTTGATGCACTCTGGATGTCCAATTTTGCTGTGCTGTCTAGTTGAGATGAACTGAACATTGTAGACAGTTTTCAATAAGTTGCAACATGAAAATACAGAATTAAGCACTTTTCCATGAACAAGCTCTAAATCATGTTTGATGCACTCTGGATAAAAAAAATGTTTTTGTTATGTTTATTCGAGATGTTATGAAAACACTGCAAACTGTTTTCAGCAAGTTGCAAGATTGAAATTCACAAATAAGCACTTTTCCAAAAACAAGCTCTAAAATCATGTTTTTGATGCACTCTGGATGTCCAATTTTTGCTGTGCTGTCTAGTTGAGATGAAATGAACGCCTTGGACAGTTTTCAGCAAGTTGCAAGATTGAAATTCACAAATAAGCACTTTTCCATAAACAAGCTCTAAAATCATGTTTTTGATGCACTCTGGATGTCCAATTTTTGCTGTGCTGTCTAGTTGAGATGAAATAAACGCCGTGGACAGTTTTCAGCAAGTTGCAACATTGAAATGCAGAAATAAGCACTTTTCCATAAACCAGCTCTAAATCATGTTTGATGCACTCTGGATGTCCAGCTTTTGCTGTGCTGTCTAGAGTTGAGATGAAATGAACGCCTTGGACAGTTTTCAGCAAGTTGCAAGATTGAAATTCACAAATAAGCACTTTTCCATAAACAAGCTCTAAATCATGTTTTGATGCACTCTGGATGTCCAGCTTTTGCTGTGCTGTCTAGAGTTGAGATGAAATGAACGCTTTGGACAGTTTTCAGCAAGTTGCAACATTGAAATGCAGAAATAAGCACTTTTCCATAAACAAGCTCTAAATCATGTTTTGAATGCACTCTGGATGTTCAATTTTTGCTGTGCTGTCTAGAGTTGAGATGAAATGAACGCCGTGGACAGTTTTCAGCAAGTTGCAACATTGAAATGCAGAAATAAGCACTTTTCCATAAACAAGCTCTAAATCATGTTTGATGCACTCTGGATGTCCAGTTTTTGCTGTGCTGTCTAGAGTTGAGATGAAATGAATGCCTAGGACAGTTTTCAGCAAGTTGCAAGATTGAAATTCACAAATAAGCACTTTTCCATAAAACAAGCTCTAAAATCATGTTTTTGATGCACTCTGGATGTCCAATTTTTGCTGTGCTGTCTAGTTGAGATGAAATAAACGCCGTGGACAGTTTTCAGCAAGTTGCAACATTGAAATGCAGAAATAAGCACTTTTCCATAAACCAGCTCTAAATCATGTTTGATGCACTCTGGATGTCCAGCTTTTGCTGTGCTGTCTAGAGTTGAGATGAAATGAACGCCTTGGACAGTTTTCAGCAAGTTGCAACATTGAAATGCAGAAATAAGCACTTTTCCATAAACAAGCTCTAAATCATGTTTGATGCACTCTGGATGTCCAGTTTTTGCTGTGCTGTCTAGAGTTGAGATGAAATGAACGCCGTGGACAGTTTTCAGCAAGTTGCAAGATTGAAATTCAGAAATAAGCACTTTTCCATAAACAAGCTCTAAATCATGTTTTGATGCACTCTGGATGTCCAATTTTGCTGTGCTGTCTAGTTGAGATGAAATAAACGCCGTGGACAGTTTTCAGCAAGTTGCAACATTGAAATGCAGAAATAAGCACTTTTCCATAAACAAGCTCTAAATCATGTTTGATGCACTCTGGATGTCCAGCTTTTGCTGTGCTGTCTAGAGTTGAGATGAAATGAACGCCTTGGACAGTTTTCAGCAAGTTGCAAGATTGAAATTCAGAAATAAGCACTTTTCCATAAACAAGCTCTAAATCATGTTTGATGCACTCTGGATGTCCAAAATTTTTTGTGCTGTCTATTGAGATGAAATGAACATTGTGGACAGTTTTCAGCAAGTTGCAACATTGAAATGCAGAAATAAGCACTTTTCCATAAACAAGCTCTAAATCATGTTTTGAATGCACTCTGGATGTCAATTTTTGCTGTGCTGTCTAGTTGAGATGAAATGAACGCCGTGGACAGTTTTCAGCAAGTTGCAACATGGAAATACAGAAATAAAGCACTTTTCCATAAACAAGCTCTAAATCATGTTTGTTGCACTCTGGATGTCCAATTTTTGCTGTGCTGTCTATTTGAGATGAACTGAACATTGTAGATAGTTTTCAGCAAGTTGCAAGATTGAAATTCACAAATAAGCACTTTTCCATAAAACAAGCTCTAAAATCATGTTTTTGATGCACTCTGGATGTCCAATTTTTGCTGTGCTGTCTAGTTGAGATGAAATAAACGCCGTGGACAGTTTTCAGCAAGTTGCAACATTGAAATGCAGAAATAAGCACTTTTCCATAAACAAGCTCTAAATCATGTTTGATGCACTCTGGATGTCCAGCTTTTGCTGTGCTGTCTAGAGTTGAGATGAAATGAATGCATTTGGACAGTTTTCAGCAAGTTGCAACATTGAAATGCAGAAATAAGCACTTTTCCATAAACAAGCTCTAAATCATGTTTGATGCACTCTGGATGTCCAATTTTTGCTGTGCTGTCTATTTGAGATGAAATGAACGCCTGGACAGTTTTCAGCAAGTTGCAACATTGAAATGCAGAAATAAGCACTTTTCCATAAACAAGCTCTAAATCATGTTTGATGCACTCTGGATGTCCAATTTTTGCTGTGCTGTCTATTTGAGATGAAATGAACATTGTGGACAGTTTTCAGCAAGTTGCAACATTGAAATGCAGAAATAAGCACTTTTCCATAAACAAGCTCTAAATCATGTTTGATGCACTCTGGATGTCCAATTTTTGCTGTGCTGTCTATTTGAGATGAAATGAACATTGTAGACAGTTTTCAGCAAGTTGCAACATGGAAATACAGAAATAAGCACTTTTCCATAAACAAGCTCTAAATCATGTTTGTTGCACTCTGGATAAAAAAAATGTTTTTGTTATGTTTATTCAAGATGTTATGAAAACACTGCAAACTGTTTTCAGTAAGTTGCAACATGGAAATACAGAAATAAGCACTTTTCCATAAACAAGCTCTAAATCATGTTTGTTGCACTCTGGATGTCCAATTTTTGCTGTGCTGTCTATTTGAGATGAACTGAACATTGTAGATAGTTTTCAGCAAGTTGCAACATGGAAATACAGAAATAAGCACTTTTCCATAAACAAGCTCTAAATCATGTTTGTTGCACTCTGGATAAAAAAAATGTTTTTGTTATGTTTATTCAAGATGTTATGAAAACACTGCAAACTGTTTTCAGTAAGTTGCAACATTGAAATGCAGAAATAAGCACTTTTCCATAAACAAGCTCTAAAATCATGTTTGTTGCACTCTGGATGTCCAATTTTTGCTGTGCTGCCTATTTGAGATGAAATGAACATTGTAGACAGTTTTCAGCAAGTTGCAACATGGAAATACAGAAATA
Organism: Oncorhynchus tshawytscha; assembly: GCF_018296145.1. Classification (NCBI taxonomy): domain Eukaryota; kingdom Metazoa; phylum Chordata; class Actinopteri; order Salmoniformes; family Salmonidae; genus Oncorhynchus; species Oncorhynchus tshawytscha. The sequence continues at coordinate 13,051 of NW_024608283.1, read as the reverse complement.
AGCACTTTTCCATAAACAAGCTCTAAAATCATGTTTGTTGCACTCTGGATGTCCAATTTTTGCTGTGCTGCCTATTTGAGATGAAATGAACATTGTAGACAGTTTTCAGCAAGTTGCAACATGGAAATACAGAAATAAGCACTTTTCCATAAACAAGCTCTAAAATCATGTTTGTTGCACTCTGGATGTCCAATTTTTGCTGTGCTGTCTATTTGAGATGAACTGAACATTGTAGATAGTTTTCAGCAAGTTGCAACATGGAAATACAGAAATAAGCACTTTTCCATAAACAAGCTCTAAATCATGTTTGTTGCACTCTGGATGTCCAATTTTTGCTGTGCTGCCTATTTGAGATGAAATGAACATTGTAGACAGTTTTCAGCAAGTTGCAACATGGAAATACAGAAATAAGCACTTTTCCATAAACAAGCTCTAAATCATGTTTGTTGCACTCTGGATGTCCAATTTTTGCTGTGCTGTCTATTTGAGATGAAATGAACATTGTGGACAGTTTTCAGCAAGTTGCAACATGGAAATGCAGAAATAAGCACTTTTCCATAAACAAGCTCTAAATCATGTTTGATGCACTCTGGATGTCCAGTTTTTGCTGTGCTGTCTATTGAGATGAAATGAACGCCTTGGACAGTTTTCAGCAAGTTGCAAGATTGAAATGCAGAAATAAGCACTTTTCCATAAACAAGCTCTAAATCATGTTTTGATGCAGTCTGGATGTCCAATTTTTGCTGTGCTGTCTATTTGAGATGAACTGAACATTGTAGATAGTTTTCAACCAGCTCTAAATCATGTTTGATGCACTCTGGATGTCCAGCTTTTGCTGTGCTGTCTAGAGTTGAGATGAAATTAACGCCTTGGACAGTTTTCAGCAAGTTGCAAGATTGAAATGCAGAATTAAGCACTTTTCCATAAACAAGCTCTAAATCATGTTTGATGCACTCTGGATGTCCAGTTTTTGCTGTGCTGTCTAGAGTTGAGATGAAATGAACGCCTTGGACAGTTTTCAGCAAGTTGCAAGATTGAAATTCACAAATAAGCACTTTTCCATAAACAAGCTCTAAATCATGTTTTGATGCACTCTGGATGTCCAGCTTTTGCTGTGCTGTCTAGAGTTGAGATGAAATGAACGCCGTGGACAGTTTTCAGCAAGTTGCAACATTGAAATGCAGAAATAAGCACTTTTCCATAAACCAGCTCTAAATCATGTTTGATGCACTCTGGATGTCCAGCTTTTGCTGTGCTGTCTAGAGTTGAGATGAAATGAACGCCTTGGACAGTTTTCAGCAAGTTGCAAGATTGAAATGCAGAAATAAGCACTTTTCCATAAACAAGCTCTAAATCATGTTTTGATGCAGTCTGGATGTCCAGTTTTTGCTGTGCTGTCTAGAGTTGAGATGAAATGAACGCCTTGGACAGTTTTCAGCAAGTTGCAAGATTGAAATTCACAAATAAGCACTTTTCCAAAAACAAGCTCTAAAATCATGTTTTTGATGCACTCTGGATGTCCAACTTTTGCTGTGCTGTCTATTTGAGTTGAACTGAACATTGTAGATAGTTCTCAGCAAGTTGCACCATGGAAATACAGAAATAAGCACTTTTCCATAAACAAGCTTTAAATCATGTTTTGTTGCACTCTGGATAAAAAAAATGTTTTTGTTATGTTTATTCGAGATGTTATGAAAACACTGCAAACTGTTTTCAGTAAGTTGCAACATTGAAATTCACAAATAAGCACTTTTCCATAAACAAGCTCTAAAATCATGTTTTTGATGCACTCTGGATGTCCAATTTTTGCTGTGTGTCTAGTTGAGATGAAATAAACGCCTTGGACAGTTTTCAGCAAGTTGCAAGATTGAAATTCACAAATAAGCACTTTTCCATAAAACAAGCTCTAAAATCATGTTTTTAATGCACTCTGGATGTCCAATTTTTGCTGTGCTGTCTAGTTGAGATGAAATGAACGCCTTGGACAGTTTTCAGCAAGTTGCAAGATTGAAATTCACAAATAAGCACTTTTCCATAAAACAAGCTCTAAAATCATGTTTTTGATGCACTCTGGATGTCCAATTTTTGCTGTGCTGTCTAGTTGAGATGAAATAAACGCCGTGGACAGTTTTCAGCAAGTTGCAACATTGAAATGCAGAAATAAGCACTTTTCCATAAACCAGCTCTAAATCATGTTTGATGCACTCTGGATGTCCAGCTTTTGCTGTGCTGTCTAGAGTTGAGATGAAATGAACATTGGACAGTTTTCAGCAAGTTGCAAGATTGAAATTCACAAATAAGCACTTTTCCATAAACAAGCTCTAAATCATGTTTTGATGCACTCTGGATGTCCAGCTTTTGCTGTGCTGTCTAGAGTTGAGATGAAATGAACATTGTGGACAGTTTTCAGCAAGTTGCAACATTGAAATGCAGAAATAAGCACTTTTCCATAAACAAGCTCTAAATCATGTTTTGAATCACTCTGGATGTTCAATTTTTGCTGTGCTGTCTAGAGTTGAGATGAAATGAACACCGTGGACAGTTTTCAGCAAGTTGCAACATTGAAATGCAGAAATAAGCACTTTTCCATAAACAAGCTCTAAATCATGTTTGATGCACTCTGGATGTCCAGTTTTTGCTGTGCTGTCTAGAGTTGAGATGAAATGAACGCCTAGGACAGTTTTCAGCAAGTTGCAAGATTGAAATTCACAAATAAGCACTTTTCCATAAAACAAGCTCTAAAATCATGTTTTTGATGCACTCTGGATGTCCAATTTTTGCTGTGCTGTCTAGTTGAGATGAAATAAACGCCGTGGACAGTTTTCAGCAAGTTGCAACATTGAAATGCAGAAATAAGCACTTTTCCATAAACCAGCTCTAAATCATGTTTGATGCACTCTGGATGTCCAATTTTTTTGTGCTGTCTAGAGTTGAGATGAAATGAACGCCTTGGACAGTTTTCAGCAAGTTGCAACATTGAAATGCAGAAATAAGCACTTTTCCATAAACAAGCTCTAAATCATGTTTTGATGCACTCTGGATGTCCAATTTTGCTGTGCTGTCTAGAGTTGAGATGAAATGAACGCCTTGTGGACAGTTTTCAGCAAGTTGCAACATTGAAATGCAGAAATAAGCACTTTTCCATAAACAAGCTCTAAATCATGTTTGATGCACTCTGGATGTCCAATTTTGCTGTGCTGTCTAGAGTTGAGATGAAATGAACGCCTTGGACAGTTTTCAGCAAGTTGCAACATTGAAATGCAGAAATAAGCACTTTTCCATAAACAAGCTCTAAATCATGTTTGATGCACTCTGGATGTCCAGTTTTTGCTGTGCTGTCTAGAGTTGAGATGAAATGAACGCCTTGGACAGTTTTCAGCAAGTTGCAAGATTGAAATTCAGAAATAAGCACTTTTCCATAAACAAGCTCTAAATCATGTTTTTGATGCACTCTGGATGTCCAATTTTTGCTGTGCTGTCTAGAGTTGAGATGAAATGAACGCCTGTGGACAGTTTTCAGCAAGTTGCAACATTGAAATGCAGAAATAAGCACTTTTCCATAAACAAGCTCTAAATCATGTTTGATGCACTCTGGATGTCCAGCTTTTTGCTGTGCTGTCTAGAGTTGAGATGAAATGAACGCCTTGGACAGTTTTCAGCAAGTTGCAACATTGAAATGCAGAAATAAGCACTTTTCCATAAACAAGCTCTAAATCATGTTTTGATGCACTCTGGATGTCCAGTTTTTGCTGTGCTGTCTAGAGTTGAGATGAAATGAACGCCTTGGACAGTTTTCAGCAAGTTGCAACATTGAAATGCAGAAATAAGCACTTTTCCATAAACAAGCTCTAAATCATGTTTTGATGCACTCTGGATGTCCAATTTTTGCTGTGCTGTCTACTGAACATTGGATGTTTTCAAAATAAGCAGCTCTAAATCATGTTTGATGCACTCTGGATGTCTTTTTGTGTGCTGTCTATTGAGATGAAATGAACGCCTTGGACAGTTTTCAGCAAGTTGCAAGATTGAAATGCAGAAATAAGCACTTTTCCATAAACAAGCTCTAAATCATGTTTGATGCACTCTGGATGTCCAATTTTTGCTGTGCTGTCTAGTTGAGATGAAATGAACGCCTTGGACAGTTTTCAGCAAGTTGCAAGATTGAAATTCAGAAATAAGCACTTTTCCATAAACAAGCTCTAAATCATGTTTTGATGCACTCTGGATGTCCAATTTTTGCTGTGCTGTCTAGTTGAGATGAAATGAACATTGTGGACAGTTTTCAGCAAGTTGCAACATTGAAATGCAGAAATAAGCACTTTTCCATAAACAAGCTCTAAATCATGTTTGATGCACTCTGGATGTCCAATGCTTTTGCTGTGCTGTCTATTGAGATGAAATGAACGCCTTGGACAGTTTTCAGCAAGTTGCAAGATTGAAATGCAGAAATAAGCACTTTTCCATAAACAAGCTCTAAATCATGTTTTTGATGCACTCTGGATGTCCAGTTTTTGCTGTGCTGTCTAGAGTTGAGATGAAATGAACGCCTTGGACAGTTTTCAGCAAGTTGCAAGATTGAAATTCACAAATAAGCACTTTTCCATAAACAAGCTCTAAAATCATGTTTTTGATGCACTCTGGATGTCCAATTTTGCTGTGCTGTCTATTTGAGATGAACTGAACATTGTAGACAGTTTTCAGCAAGTTGCAACATGAAAATACAGAATTAAGCACTTTTCCATAAACAAGCTCTAAATCATGTTTGATGCACTCTGGATAAAAAAATGTTTTTGTTATGTTTATTCGAGATGTTATGAAAACACTGCAAACTGTTTTCAGTAAGTTGCAACATTGAAATGCAGAAATAAGCACTTTTCCATAAACAAGCTCTAAAATCATGTTTGATGCACTCTGGATGTCCAATTTTTGCTGTGCTGTCTAGTTGAGATGAAATGAACATTGGACAGTTTTCAGCAAGTTGCAAGATTGAAATTCAGAAATAAGCACTTTTCCATAAACAAGCTCTAAAATCATGTTTTTGATGCACTCTGGATGTCCAATTTTGCTGTGCTGTCTAGTTGAGATGAAATAAACGCCGTGGACAGTTTTCAGCAAGTTGCAACATTGAAATGCAGAAATAAGCACTTTTCCATAAACAAGCTCTAAATCATGTTTGATGCACTCTGGATGTCCAGCTTTTTGCTGTGCTGTCTAGAGTTGAGATGAAATGAACATTGGACAGTTTTCAGCAAGTTGCAAGATTGAAATTCAGAAATAAGCACTTTTCCATAAACAAGCTCTAAATCATGTTTTGATGCACTCTGGATGTCCAGCTTTTGCTGTGCTGTCTAGAGTTGAGATGAAATGAACGCCGTGGACAGTTTTCAGCAAGTTGCAACATTGAAATGCAGAAATAAGCACTTTTCCATAAACAAGCTCTAAATCATGTTTGAATGCACTCTGGATGTCCAATTTTTGCTGTGCTGTCTAGAGTTGAGATGAAATGAACATTGTGGACAGTTTTCAGCAAGTTGCAACATTGAAATGCAGAAATAAGCACTTTTCCATAAACAAGCTCTAAATCATGTTTGATGCACTCTGGATGTCCAATTTTTGCTGTGCTGTCTAGAGTTGAGATGAAATGAATGCCTAGGACAGTTTTCAGCAAGTTGCAACATTGAAATTCAGAAATAAGCACTTTTCCATAAACAAGCTCTAAATCATGTTTTTGATGCACTCTGGATGTCCAATTTTTTGTGCTGTCTAGAGTTGAGATGAAATGAACATGCCGTGGACAGTTTTCAGCAGGTTGCAACATTGAAATGCAGAAATAAGCACTTTTCCATAAACAAGCTCTAAATCATGTTTGATGCACTCTGGATGTCCAGTTTTTGCTGTGCTGTCTAGAGTTGAGATGAAATGAACATTGGACAGTTTTCAGCAAGTTGCAAGATTGAAATTCAGAAATAAGCACTTTTCCATAAACAAGCTCTAAATCATGTTTGTTGCACTCTGGATAAAAAAATGTTTTTGTTATGTTTATTCAAGATGTTATGAAAACACTGCAAACTGTTTTAGTAAGTTGCAACATTGAAATGCAGAAATAAGCACTTTTCCATAAACAAGCTCTAAATCATGTTTGTTGCACTCTGGATGTCCAATTTTTGCTGTGCTGTCTATTTGAGATGAAATGAACATTGTAGATAGTTTTCAGCAAGTTGCAACATGGAAATACAGAAATAAGCACTTTTCCATAAACAAGCTCTAAATCATGTTTGTTGCACTCTGGATAAAAAAAATGTTTTTGTTATGTTTATTCAAGATGTTATGAAAACACTGCAAACTGTTTTCAGTAAGTTGCAACATGGAAATACAGAAATAAGCACTTTTCCATAAACAAGCTTTAAATCATGTTTGTTGCACTCTGGATGTCCAATTTTTGCTGTGCTGCCTATTTGAGATGAAATGAACATTGTAGACAGTTTACAGCTTGTTGCAACATGGAAATACAGAAATAAGCACTTTTCCATAAACAAGCTCTAAATCATGTTTGTTGCACTCTGGATGTCCAATTTTTGCTGTGCTGCCTATTTGAGATGAAATGAACATTGTAGACAGTTTTCAGCAAGTTGCAACATGGAAATACAGAAATAAGCACTTTTCCATAAACAAGCTCTAAAATCATGTTTGTTGCACTCTGGATGTCCAATTTTTGCTGTGCTGTCTATTTGAGATGAACTGAACATTGTAGATAGTTTTCAGCAAGTTGCAACATGGAAATACAGAAATAAGCACTTTTCCATAAACAAGCTCTAAAATCATGTTTGTTGCACTCTGGATGTCCAATTTTTGCTGTGCTGCCTATTTGAGATGAAATGAACATTGTAGACAGTTTTCAGCAAGTTGCAACATGGAAATACAGAAATAAGCACTTTTCCATAAACAAGCTCTAAATCATGTTTGTTGCACTCTGGATGTCCAATTTTTGCTGTGCTGTCTATTTGAGATGAAATGAACATTGTAGACAGTTTTCAGCAAGTTGCAACATGGAAATACAGAAATAAGCACTTTTCCATAAACAAGCTCTAAATCATGTTTGTTGCACTCTGGATAAAAAAAATGTTTTTGTTATGTTTATTCAAGATGTTATGAAAACACTGCAAACTGTTTTCAGTAAGTTGCAACATGAAAATACAGAATTAAGCACTTTTCCATAAACAAGCTCTAAATCATGTTTGATGCACTCTGGATAAAAAAAATGTTTTTGTTATGTTTATTCGAGATGTTATGAAAACACTGCAAACTGTTTTCAGTAAGTTGCAACATTGAAATGCAGAAATAAGCACTTTTCCATAAACAAGCTCTTAAATCATGTTTGTTGCACTCTGGATGTCCAATTTTTGCTGTGCTGTCTATTTGAGATTAACTGAACATTGTGGACAGTTTTCAGCAAGTTGCAACATTGAAATGCAGAAATAAGCACTTTTCCATAAACAAGCTCTAAATCATGTTTGATGCAGTCTGGATGTCCAGTTTTTGCTGTGCTGTCTATTTGAGATGAAATGAACATTGGACAGTTTTCAGCAAGTTGCAAGATTGAAATGCAGAAATAAGCACTTTTCCATAAACAAGCTCTAAATCATGTTTGATGCAGTCTGGATGTCCAATTTTTGCTGTGCTGTCTATTTGAGATGAACTGAACATTGTAGATAGTTTTCAACCAGCTCTAAATCATGTTGATGCACTCTGGATGTCCAGCTTTTGCTGTGCTGTCTAGAGTTGAGATGAAATGAACGCCTTGGACAGTTTTCAGCAAGTTGCAAGATTGAAATGCAGAATTAAGCACTTTTCCATAAACAAGCTCTAAATCATGTTTGATGCACTCTGGATGTCCAGTTTTTGCTGTGCTGTCTAGAGTTGAGATGAAATGAACGCCTTGGACAGTTTTCAGCAAGTTGCAAGATTGAAATTCAGAAATAAGCACTTTTCCATAAACAAGCTCTAAATCATGTTTTGATGCACTCTGGATGTCCAATTTTGCTGTGCTGTCTAGAGTTGAGATGAAATGAACGCCGTGGACAGTTTTCAGCAAGTTGCAACATTGAAATGCAGAAATAAGCACTTTTCCATAAACCAGCTCTAAATCATGTTTGATGCACTCTGGATGTCCAGCTTTTGCTGTGCTGTCTAGAGTTGAGATGAAATGAACGCCTTGGACAGTTTTCAGCAAGTTGCAAGATTGAAATGCAGAATTAAGCACTTTTCCATAAACAAGCTCTAAATCATGTTTTGATGCAGTCTGGATGTCCAGTTTTTGCTGTGCTGTCTAGAGTTGAGATGAAATGAACGCCTTGGACAGTTTTCAGCAAGTTGCAAGATTGAAATTCACAAATAAGCACTTTTCCATAAAACAAGCTCTAAAATCATGTTTTTGATGCACTCTGGATGTCCAATTTTTGCTGTGCTGTCTAGAGTTGAGACGAACTGAACACTGTAGATAGTTTTCAGCAAGTTGCAACATGGAAATACAGAAATAAAGCACTTTTCCATAAACAAGCTCTAAATCATGTTTGTTGCACTCTGGATGTCCAATTTTTGCTGTGCTGTCTATTTGAGATGAAATGAACATTGGACAGTTTTCAGCAAGTTGCAACATTGAAATACAGAAATAAGCACTTTTCCATAAACAAGCTCTAAATCATGTTTGATGCACTCTGGATGTCCAATTTTTTGCTGTGCTGTCTATTGAGATGAAATGAACATTGTAGACAGTTTTCAGCAAGTTGCAACATTGAAATACAGAAATAAGCACTTTTCCATAAACAAGCTCTAAATCATGTTTGATGCACTCTGGATGTCCAATTTTTGCTGTGCTGTCTATTTGAGATGAAATGAACATTGTAGACAGTTTTCAGCAAGTTGCAACATGGAAATACAGAAATAAGCACTTTTCCATAAACAAGCTCTAAATCATGTTTGTTGCACTCTGGATGTCCAATTTTTGCTGTGCTGTCTATTTGAGATGAAATGAACATTGTAGACAGTTTTCAGCAAGTTGCAACATGGAAATACAGAAATAAGCACTTTTCCATAAACAAGCTCTAAATCATGTTTGTTGCACTCTGGATGTCCAATTTTTGCTGTGCTGTCTATTTGAGATTAACTGAACATTGTAGATAGTTTTCAGCAAGTTGCAACATGGAAATACAGAAATAAGCACTTTTCCATAAACAAGCTCTAAATCATGTTTGTTGCACTCTGGATAAAAAAAATGTTTTTGTTATGTTTATTCAAGATGTTATGAAAACACTGCAAACTGTTTTCAGTAAGTTGCAACATGAAAATACAGAATTAAGCACTTTTCCATAAACAAGCTCTAAATCATGTTTGATGCACTCTGGATAAAAAAAATGTTTTTGTTATGTTTATTCGAGATGTTATGAAAACACTGCAAACTGTTTTCAGTAAGTTGCAACATTGAAATGCAGAAATAAGCACTTTTCCATAAACAAGCTCTAAATCATGTTTGTTGCACTCTGGATGTCCAATTGTTGCTGTGCTGTCTATTTGAGATGAAATGAACATTGTAGACAGTTTTCAGCAAGTTGCAACATGGAAATACAGAAATAAGCACTTTTCCATAAACAAGCTCTAAATCATGTTTGTTGCACTCTGGATGTCCAATTTTTGCTGTGCTGTCTATTTGAGATGAAATGAACACTGTGGACAGTTTTCAGCAAGTTGCAACATGGAAATACAAATAAGCACTTTTCCATAAACAAGCTCTAAATCATGTTTGATGCACTCTGGATGTCCAATTTTTGCTGTGCTGTCTAGTTGAGATGAAATGAAACGCCTTGGACAGTTTTCAGCAAGTTGCAACATTGAAATGCAGAAATAAGCACTTTTCCATAAACAAGCTCTAAATCATGTTTTGATGCACTCTGGATGTCCAGTTTTTGCTGTGCTGTCTAGAGTTGAGATGAAATGAACATTGTGGACAGTTTTCAGCAAGTTGCAACATTGAAATGCAGAAATAAGCACTTTTCCATAAACAAGCTCTAAATCATGTTTGATGCACTCTGGATGTCCAATTTTTGCTGTGCTGTCTATTGAGATGAAATGAACGCCTGGACAGTTTTCAGCAAGTTGCAACATTGAAATGCAGAAATAAGCACTTTTCCATAAACAAGCTCTAAATCATGTTTGATGCACTCTGGATGTCCAGTTTTTTGCTGTGCTGTCTATTCGAGATGAAATGAACGCCTTGGACAGTTTTCAGCAAGTTGCAAGATTGAAATTCAGAAATAAGCACTTTTCCATAAACAAGCTCTAAATCATGTTTTTGATGCACTCTGGATGTCCAATTTTGCTGTGCTGTCTAGTTGAGATGAAATGAACATTGTGGACAGTTTTCAGCAAGTTGCAACATTGAAATGCAGAAATAAGCACTTTTCCATAAACAAGCTCTAAATCATGTTTGATGCACTCTGGATGTCCAGCTTTTGCTGTGCTGTCTATTTGAGATGAAATGAACACTGGACAGTTTTCAGCAAGTTGCAACATTGAAATGCAGAAATAAGCACTTTTCCATAAACAAGCTCTAAATCATGTTTGATGCACTCTGGATGTCCAATTTTTGCTGTGCTGTCTAGAGTTGAGATGAAATGAACGCCTTGGACAGTTTTCAGCAAGTTGCAACATTGAAATTCAGAAATAAGCACTTTTCCATAAACAAGCTCTAAAATCATGTTTGATGCACTCTGGATGTCCAATTTTGCTGTGCTGTCTAGTTGAGATGAAATGAACATTGTAGACAGTTTTCAATAAGTTGCAACATGAAATACAGAATTAAGCACTTTTCCATAAACAAGCTCTAAATCATGTTTGATGCACTCTGGATGTTTTTTGTTATGTTTATTCGAGATGTTATGAAAACACTGCAAACTGTTTTCAGTAAGTTGCAACATTGAAATGCAGAAATAAGCACTTTTCCATAAACAAGCTCTAAATCATGTTTGTTGCACTCTGGATGTCAATTTTTGCTGTGCTGTCTATTTGAGACGAACTGAACACTGTAGATAGTTTTCAGCAAGTTGCAACATGGAAATACAGAAATAAAGCACTTTTCCATAAACAAGCTCTAAATCATGTTTGTTGCACTCTGGATGTCCAATTTTGCTGTGCTGTCTAGTTGAGATGAAATAAACGCCGTGGACAGTTTTCAGCAAGTTGCAACATTGAAATGCAGAAATAAGCACTTTTCCATAAACCAGCTCTAAATCATGTTTGATGCACTCTGGATGTCCAGCTTTTGCTGTGCTGTCTAGAGTTGAGATGAAATGAACGCCTTGGACAGTTTTCAGCAAGTTGCAAGATTGAAATGCAGAATTAAACTTTTCCATAAACAAGCTCTAAATCATGTTTTGATGCAGCTGGATGTCTTTTTGCCATTTGAACAAGCTCTAAATCATGTTTGATGCACTCTGGATGTCCAGCTTTTGCTGTGCTGTCTAGAGTTGAGATGAAATGAACGCCTTGGACAGTTTTCAGCAAGTTGCAAGATTGAAATTCACAAATAAGCACTTTTCCATAAACAAGCTCTAAATCATGTTTGATGCACCCTGGATGTCCAATTTTTGCTGTTTTGTCTAGTTGAGATGAAATGAACGCCGTGGACAGTTTTCAGCAAGTTGCAAGATTAAAATGCAGAAATAAGCACTTTTCAATAAACAAGCTCTAAATCATGTTTTGATGCACTCTGGAAGTCCAATTTTTGCTGTGCTGTCTAGAGTTGAGATGAAATGAACGCCGTGGACAGTTTTCAGCAAGTTGCAACAATTGAAATGCAGAAATAAGCACTTTTCCATAAACAAGCTCTAAATCATGTTTTGATGCACTCTGGATGTCCAGCTTTTGCTGTGCTGTCTAGAGTTGAGATGAAATGAACGCCGTGGACAGTTTTCAGCAAGTTGCAACATTGAAATGCAGAAATAAGCACTTTTCCATAAACAAGCTCTAAATCATGTTTTGATGCAGTCTGGATGTCCAGTTTTTGCTGTGCTGTCTAGAGTTGAGATGAAATGAACGCCTTGGACAGTTTTCAGCAAGTTGCAAGATTGAAATTCACAAATAAGCACTTTTCCCTAAAACAAGCTCTAAAATCATGTTTTTGATGCACTCTGGATGTCCAATTTTTGCTGTGCTGTCTAGTTGAGATGAAATAAACGCCGTGGACAGTTTTCAGCAAGTTGCAACATTGAAATGCAGAAATAAGCACTTTTCCATAAACCAGCTCTAAATCATGTTTGATGCACTCTGGATGTCCAGCTTTTGCTGTGCTGTCTAGAGTTGAGATGAAATGAACGCCTTGGACAGTTTTCAGCAAGTTGCAAGATTGAAATGCAGAATTAAGCACTTTTCCATAAACAAGCTCTAAATCATGTTTTGATGCAGTCTGGATGTCCAGTTTTTGCTGTGCTGTCTAGAGTTGAGATGAAATGAACGCCTTGGACAGTTTTCAGCAAGTTGCAAGATTGAAATTCACAAATAAGCACTTTTCCATAAAACAAGCTCTAAAATCATGTTTTTGATGCACTCTGGATGTCCAATTTGTGCTGTGCTGTCTAGTTGAGATGAACTGAACATTGTAGACAGTTTTCAATAAGTTGCAACATGAAAATACAGAATTAAGCACTTTTCCATGAACAAGCTCTAAATCATGTTTGATGCACTCTGGATAAAAAAAATGTTTTGTTATGTTTATTCGAGATGTTATGAAAACACTGCAAACTGTTTTCAGTAAGTTGCAACATTGAAATGCAGAAATAAGCACTTTTCCATAAACAAGCTCTAAATCATGTTTGTTGCACTCTGGATGTCAATTTTTGCTGTGCTGTCTATTTGAGATGAACTGAACATTGTAGATAGTTTTCAGCAAATCATGTTGCAACATGGAAATACAGAAATAAGATTGCACTTTTCCATAAACAAGCTCTAAATCATGTTTGTTGCACTCTGGATGTCCAATTTTTGCTGTGCTGTCTAGTTG
>NW_024608282.1:22500-52500 GCF_018296145.1 Oncorhynchus tshawytscha | reverse complement strand
ACACGGGGTACCAGTACTGAGTAATGATAACTATATATACACGGGGTACCAGTACTGAGTAATGATAACCACCAGTACTGAGTAATGATAACTATATATACACGGGGTACCAGTACTGAGTAATGATAACTATATATACACGGGGTACCAGTACTGAGTAACTATATAACTATATATAATGATAACTATATATACACGGGGTACCAGTACTGAGTAATGATAACTATATATACAGTACTGGGATAACTATATATACACGGGTACCAGTACTGAGTAATGATAACTATATATACACGGGGTACCAGTACTGAGTAATGATAACTATATATACACGGGGTACCAGTACTGAGTAATGATAACTATATATACACGACCAGTACTGAGTAATGATAACTATATATACACGGGGTACCAGTACTGAGTAATGATAACTATATATACACGGGGTACCAGTACTGAGTAATGATAACTATATATACACGGGGTACCAGTACTGAGTAATGATAACTATATATACACGGGGTACCAGTACTGAGTAATGATAACTAGGGGTACCAGTACTGAGTAATGATAACTATATATACACGGGGTACCAGTACTGAGTAATGATAACTATATATACACGGGGTACCAGTACTGAGTAATGATAACTATATATATATACACGGGGTACCAGTACTGAGTAATGATAACTATATATACACGGGTACCAGTACTGAGTAATGATAACTATATATACACGGGTACCAGTACTGAGTAATGATAACTATATATACACGGGGTACCAGTACTGAGTAATGATAACTATATATACGGGGTACCAGTACTGAGTAATGATAACTATATATACACGGGGTACCAGTACTGAGTAATGATAACTATATATACACGGGGTACCAGTACTGAGTAATGATAACTATATATACACGGGGTACCAGTACTGAGTAATGATAACTATATATACACGGGGTACCAGTACTGAGTAATGATAACTATATATACACGGGGTACCAGTACTGAGTAATGATAACTATATATACACGGGGTACCAGTACTGAGTAATGATAACTATATATACACGGGGTACCAGTACTGAGTAATGATAACTATATATACACGGGGTACCAGTACTGAGTAATGATAACTATATATACACGGGGTACCAGTACTGAGTAATGATAACTATATATACACGGGGTACCAGTACTGAGTAATGATAACTATATATACACGGGTACCAGTACTGAGTAATGATAACTATATATACACGGGGTACCAGTACTGAGTAATGATAACTATATATACCAGTACTGAGTAATGATAACTATATATACACGGGGTACCAGTACTGAGTAATGATAACTATATATACACGGGGTACCAGTACTGAGTAATGATAACTATATATACACGGGGTACCAGTACTGAGTAATGATAACTATATATACACGGGGTACCAGTACTGAGTAATGATAACTATATATACACGGGGTACCAGTACTGAGTAATGATAACTATATATACACTGAGTAATGATAACTATATATACACGGGGTACCAGTACTGAGTAATGATAACTATATATACACGGGGTACCAGTACTGAGTAATATAACTATATATACACCAGTACTGAGTAATGATAACTATATATACACACGGGTACCAGTACTGAGTAATGATAACTATATATACACGGGGTACCAGTACTGAGTAATGATAACTATATATACACGGGGTACCAGTACTGAGTAATGATAACTATATATACACGGGGTACCAGTACTGAGTAATGATAACTATATATACACGGGGTACCAGTACTGAGTAATGATAACTATATATACACGGGGTACCAGTACTGAGTAATGATAACTATATATACACGGGGTACCAGTACTGAGTAATGATAACTATATATACACGGGGTACCAGTACTGAGTAATGATAACTATATATACACGGGGTACCAGTACTGAGTAATGATAACTATATATACACGGGGTACCAGTACTGAGTAATGATAACTATATATACACGGGGTACCAGTACTGAGTAATGATAACTATATATACACGGGGTACCAGTACTGAGTAATGATAACTATATATACACGGGGTACCAGTACTGAGTAATGATAACTATATATACACGGGGTACCAGTACTGAGTAATGATAACTATATATACACGGGGTACCAGTACTGAGTAATGATAACTATATATACAGGGGTACCAGTACTGAGTAATGATAACTATATATACACGGGGTACCAGTACTGAGTAATGATAACTATATATACACGGGGTACCAGTACTGAGTAATGATAACTATATATACACGGGGTACCAGTACTGAGTAATGATAACTATATATACACGGGGTACCAGTATGAGTAATGATAACTATATATACACGGGTACCAGTACTGAGTAATGATAACTATATATACACGGGGTACCAGTACTGAGTAATGATAACTATATATACACGGGGTACCAGTACTGAGTAATGATAACTATATAATATAACTATATATACGGGGTACCAGTACTGAGTAATGATAACTATATATACACGGGGTACCAGTACTGAGTAATGATAACTATATATACACGGGGTACCAGTACTGAGTAATGATAACTATATATACACGGGGTACCAGTACTGAGTAATGATAACTATATATACCAGTACTGAGTAATGATAACTATATATACACGGGGTACCAGTACTGAGTAATGATAACTATATATACACGGGGTACCAGTACTGAGTAATGATAACTATATATACACGGGGTACCAGTACTGAGTAATGATAACTATATATACACGGGGTACCAGTACTGAGTAATGATAACTATATATACACGGGGTACCAGTACTGAGTAATGATAACTATATATACACGGGGTACCAGTACCAGTACTGAGTAATGATAACTATATATACACGGGGTACCAGTACTGAGTAATGATAACTATATATACACGGGGTACCAGTAACTGACCAGTACTAATGATAACTATATATACACGGGGTACCAGTACTGAGTAATGATAACTATATATACACGGGGTACCAGTACTGAGTAATGATAACTATATATACACCAGTACTGGGTAATGATAACTAGTACTGAGTAATGATAACTATATATACACGGGGTACCAGTACTGAGTAATGATAACTATATATACACGGGGTACCAGTACTGAGTAATGATAACTATATATACACGGGGTACCAGTACTGAGTAATGATAACTATATATACAGTAATGGGTACCAGTACCAGTACTGAGTAATGATAACTATATATACACGGGGTACCAGTACTGAGTAATGATAACTATATATACAGTACGGGGTACCAGTACTGAGTAATGATAACTATATATACACGGGGTACCAGTACTGAGTAATGATAACTATATATACACGGGGTACCAGTACTGAGTAATGATAACTATATATACACGGGGTACCAGTACTGAGTAATGATAACTATATATACACGGGGTACCAGTACTGAGTAATGATAACTATATATACACGGGGTACCAGTACTGAGTAATGATAACTATATATACACGGGGTACCAGTACTGAGTAATGATAACTATATATACACGGGGTACCAGTACTGAGTAATGATAACTATATATACAGTACTGAGTAATGATAACTATATATACACGGGGTACCAGTACTGAGTAATGATAACTATATATACACGGGGTACCAGTACTGAGTAATGATAACTATATATACACGGGGTACCAGTAACTATAGTAAGTACTGAATAACTATATATACACGGGGTACCAGTACTGAGTAATGATAACTATATATACACGGGTACCAGTACTGAGTAATGATAACTATATACCAGTACTGAGTAATGATAACTATATATACACGGGGTACCAGTACTGAGTAATGATAACTATATATACACGGGTACCAGTACTGAGTAATGATAACTATATATACACGGGGTACCAGTACTGAGTAATGATAACTATATATACACGGGGTACCAGTACTGAGTAATGATAACTATATATACACGGGGTACCAGTACTGAGTAATGATAACTATATATACACGGGGTACCAGTACTGAGTAATGATAACTATATATACACGGGGTACCAGTACTGAGTAATGATAACTATATATACACGGGGTACCAGTACTGAGTAATGATAACTATATATACACGGGGTACCAGTACTGAGTAATGATAACTATATATACACGGGGTACCAGTACTGAGTAATGATAACTATATATACACGGGGTACCAGTACTGAGTAATGATAACTATATATACACGGGGTACCAGTACTGAGTAATGATAACTATATATACACGGGGTACCAGTACTGAGTAATGATAACTATATATACACGGGGTACCAGTACTGAGTAATGATAACTATATATACACGGGGTACCAGTACTGAGTAATGATAACTATATATACACGGGGTACCAGTACTGAGTAATGATAACTATATATACACGGGGTACCAGTACTGAGTAATGATAACTATATATACACGGGGTACCAGTACTGAGTAATGATAACTATATATACACGGGGTACCAGTACTGAGTAATGATAACTATATATACACCAGTACTGAGTAATGATAACTATATATACACGGGGTACCAGTACTGAGTAATGATAACTATATATACACCAGGGTACCAGTACTGAGTAATGATAACTATATATACACGGGGTACCAGTACTGAGTAATGATAACTATATATACACGGGGTACCAGTACTGAGTAATGATAACTATATATACACGGGGTACCAGTACGGGATAACTATACCAGTACTGAGTAATGATAACTATATATACACGGGGTACCAGTACTGAGTAATGATAACTATATATACACGGGGTACCAGTACTGAGTAATGATAACTATATATACACGTACCAGTACTGAGTAATGATAACTATATATACACGGGGTACCAGTACTGAGTAATGATAACTATATATACACGGGGTACCAGTACTGAGTAATGATAACTATATATACACGGGGTACCAGTACTGAGTAATGATAACTATATATACACGGGGTACCAGTACTGAGTAATGATAACTATATATACACGGGGTACCAGTACTGAGTAATGATAACTATATATACACGGGGTACCAGTACTGAGTAATGATAACTATATATACACGGGGTACCAGTACTGAGTAATGATAACTATATATACCACGGGGTACCAGTACTGAGTAATGATAACTATATATACACGGGGTACCAGTACTGAGTAATGATAACTATATATACACGGGGTACCAGTACTGAGTAATAATGATAACTATATATACACGGGGTACCAGTACTGAGTAATGATAACTATATATACACGGGGTACCAGTACTGAGTAATGATAACTATATATACACGGGGTACCAGTACTGAGTAATGATAACTATATATACACGGGGTACCAGTACTGAGTAATGATAACTATATATACACGGGGTACCAGTACTGAGTAATGATAACTATATATACACGGGGTACCAGTACTGAGTAATGATAACTATATATACACAGTACTGTACCAGTACTGAGTAATGATAACTATATATACACGGGGTACCAGTACTGAGTAATGATAACTATATATACACGGGGTACCAGTACTGAGTAACGATAACTATATATACACGGGGTACCAGTACTGAGTAATGATAACTATATATACACGGGGTACCAGTACTGAGTAATGATAACTATATATACACAGGGTACCAGTACTGAGTAATGATAACTATATATACACGGGGTACCAGTACTGAGTAATGATAACTATATATACACGGGGTACCAGTACTGAGTAATGATAACTATATATACACGGGGTACCAGTACTGAGTAATGATAACTATATATACACGGGGTACCAGTACTGAGTAATGATAACTATATATACACGGGGTACCAGTACTGAGTAATGATAACTATATATACACGGGGTACCAGTACTGAGTAATGATAACATATATACACGGGGTACCAGTACTGAGGATAACTATATATACACGTACCAGTACTGAGTAATGATAACTATATATACACGGGGTACCAGTACTGAGTAATGATAACTATATATACACGGGGTACCAGTACTGAGTAATGATAACTATATATACACGGGGTACCAGTACTGAGTAATGATAACTATATATACACGGGGTACCAGTACTGAGTAATGATAACTATATATACACGGGGTACCAGTACTGAGTAATGATAACTATATATACACGGGGTACCAGTACTGAGTAATGATAACTATATATACACGGGGTACCAGT
Source organism: Oncorhynchus tshawytscha (assembly GCF_018296145.1). Lineage (NCBI taxonomy): Eukaryota > Metazoa > Chordata > Actinopteri > Salmoniformes > Salmonidae > Oncorhynchus > Oncorhynchus tshawytscha. Next base: position 46,127 of record NW_024608282.1, on the reverse strand, counting down.
ACTGAGTAATGATAACTATATATACACGGGGTACCAGTACTGAGTAATGATAACTATATATACACGGGGTACCAGTACTGAGTAATGATAACTATATATACAGTACTGGGGTACCAGTACTGAGTAATGATAACTATATATACACGGGGTACCAGTACTGAGTAATGATAACTATATATACACGGGGTACCAGTACTGAGTAATGATAACTATATATACACGGGGTACCAGTACTGAGTAATGATAACTATATATACACGGGGTACCAGTACTGAGTAATGATAACTATATATACACGGGGTACCAGTACTGAGTAATGATAACTATATATACTACCAGTACTGATAATGATAACTATATATACACGGGGTACCAGTACTGAGTAATGATAACTATATATACACGGGGTACCAGTACTGAGTAATGATAACTATATATACACGGGGTACCAGTACTGAGTAATGATAACTATATATACACGGGGTACCAGTACTGAGTAATGATAACTATATATACACGGGGTACCAGTACTGAGTAATGATAACTATATATACACCAGGGGTACCAGTACTGAGTAATGATAACTATATATACACGGGGTACCAGTACTGAGTAATGATAACTATATATACACGGGGTACCAGTACTGAGTAATGATAACTATATATACACGGGGTACCAGTACTGAGTAATGATAACTATATATACACGGGGTACCAGTACTGAGTAATGATAACTATATATACACGGGGTACCAGTACTGAGTAATGATAACTATATATACACGGGGTACCAGTACTGAGTTGATAACTATATATACACGGGGTACCAGTACTGAGTAATGATAACTATATATACACGGGGTACCAGTACTGAGTAATGATAACTATATATACACGGGGTACCAGTACTGAGTAATGATAACTATATATACACGGGGTACCAGTACTGAGTAATGATAACTATATATACACGGGGTACCAGTACTGAGTAATGATAACTATATATACACGTACCAGTACTGAGTAATGATAACTATATATACACGGGGTACCAGTACTGAGTAATGATAACTATATATACACGGGGTACCAGTACTGAGTAATGATAACTATATATACACGGGGTACCAGTACTGAGTAACGATAACTATATATACACGGGGTACCAGTACTGAGTAACGATAACTATATATACACGGGGTACCAGTACTGAGTAACGATAACTATATATACACGGGGTACCAGTACTGAGTAACGATAACTATATATACACGGGGTACCAGTACTGAGTAATGATAACTATATATACACGGGGTACCAGTACTGAGTAATGATAACTATATATACACGGGGCACCAGTACTGAGTAATGATAACTATATATACACGGGGTACCAGTACTGAGTAATGATAACTATATATACACGGGGTACCAGTACTGAGTAATGATAACTATATATACACGGGGTACCAGTACTGAGTAATGATAACTATATATACACGGGGTACCAGTACTGAGTAATGATAACTATATATACACAGGGTACCAGTACTGAGTAATGATAACTATATATACACGGGGTACCAGTACTGAGTAATGATAACTATATATACACGGGGTACCAGTACTGAGTAATGATAACTATATATACACGGGGTACCAGTACTGATAATGATAACTATATATACACGGGTACCAGTACTGAGTAATGATAACTATATATACACGGGTACCAGTACTGAGTAATGATAACTATATATACACGGGGTACCAGTACTGAGTAATGATAACTATATATACACGGGGTACCAGTACTGGTAATGATAACTATATATACACGGGGTACCAGTACTGAGTAATGATAACTATATATACACGGGGTACCAGTACTGAGTAATGATAACTATATATACACGGGGTACCAGTACTCAGTAATGATAACTTGGTTATATACACGGGTACCAGCACTGAGTAATGATAACTATATATACACGGGGTACCAGTACTGAGTAATGATAACTTGGTTATATACACGGGGTACCAGTACTGAGTCAATGTTCAGGGGTACCTAAATAAGATAGATATGTACATATAACAAGGAATGAAGGGACAGATTAGTTAAGTTTAGTTTAGTTTATTAGGATCCCCATAAGCTACTGCACATATAAAACGTTTCGGGCCTTCCTCTGATACGGCCTGGTATAGAGGTCCTGGATGGCACAGCGCTCGGCCCCAGTGATGTACTGGGCCGTACTCACTACCATCTGTATTGCCTTCCGGGCAGATGCCAAGCAGTTGCCGTACCAAGTTGTGATGCAGCCAGTGAAGATGTTCTCTCAATGGTGCAGCTGTGTCATTTTATGAGGATCTCAGGGCCCATGCCAAATCTTTTCAGCCCCCTGAGGGGGAGGCCCTCTTCACGGCTGTGTTGGTGTGTGTAGACCATGATCCTTAGTGATGTGGACACCTGCTCCACTACAGCCCCGTCCATGTGAATGGGGGCTGCTCGGCCCTCTGTTTCCTGTAGTCCACGATCAGCTCCAAGCAAGCTCTGTCTTGCTGACGTTGAGGGAGAGGTTGTTGTCCCGTCACCACACTGCCAGGTCTCTGACCTCCTCCCTAGAGGCTGTTTAATCATCTTCGGTGATCAGGCCTTCCACCGTCGTGTGGTCAGCAAACTTAATGATGGTGTCAGAGTCGTGTGTGACTATGCAGTCGTGAGTGAACATGGAGTACTGGAGGGGAGTAAGCACGCACCCCTGAGGGGCCCCCGTATTCAGGGTCAGCTTGGCGTTTGTGTTGTTGCCTACCCTCAACACCTGGGGGCATCCCGTCAGGAAGTCCAGGATCCAGTTGCAGATGGAGGTGCAGTCCCAGGGTCCCAGGGTCCTTAGCTTAATGATGAGCTTGGAGGGCACTATGGTGTTGAACGCTGAGCTGTAGTCAATGAATAGCATTCTCACATACAGTAGGTGTTCCTTTTGTCCAAGTGGGAAAGGACAGTGTGGAGTGCAATAGAGATTGCGTCATCTGTGGATCTGTTGGGGCGGTATGAAAATTAGAGTGGGTCCAGGTTGTCTGGGATGATGGTGTTGATGTGAGCCATGACTCTCAAGGTATTTTATGGCTACAGAGTGCTACTGGGAGATAGTCATTTAGACAGCTCACCATGGCGTTTTTGGGCACAGGGACTATGGTGGTCTGCTTGAAACATGTAGGTGTTACATACTGGGTCAGGGAGAGGATGAATATGTCAGTGAAGACACTGGCCAGCTGGTCGGCGCATGTTCTGAGTACACATCCTAGTAATCCATCTGGCCCCGTGGCCTTGTGAATGTTCACCTGTTTAAAGGTCTTACTCACATCGGCTATGGAGAGCGTGATCACACAGTCGTCCAGAACAGCTGGTGCTCTCACGCATGGTTCAGTGTTGCTTGCCTCGAAGCGAGCAAAGAAGGCATTTAGCTCATCTGGTAGGCTCGTGTCACTGGGCATCTCGCTGCTGGTTTTCTCTTTGTAATCAGTGATAGTTTACAAGCCCTGCCACATCTGATGAGCGTCAGAGCCAGTGTAGTAGGATTAGATCTTAGTCCTGTATTGACACTTTGCCTGTTTGCTTGGTCGTCAAAGGGCATAGTGGGATGTCTTATAAGTGTCCAGGTTAGTGTCCAGCTCCTTGAAAGCGGCACCTATAGCCTTTAGCTCAGTGCGGCTGTTGCCTGTAATCCATGGCTTCTGGTTGGGAAATGTACGTATGGTCATTGTGAGGGCAACTTCATCGATGTACATATTAATGAAGCCGTTGACTGATGTGGTGAACTCCTCAATGCCAACGGGTGAGTCCCGTAACATATTCCAGTCTGTGCTAATTCAGGTATCCCTCCTCTGTTAGTCAGGTATCCCTCCTCTGTTATTCAGGTATCCCTCCTCTGTTAGTCAGGTATCCCTCCTCTGTTAGTCAGGTATCCCTCCTCTGTTAGTTAGGTATCCCTCCTCTGTTAGTCAGGTATCCCTCCTCTGTTATTCAGGTATCCCTCCTCTGTTAGTCAGGTATCCCTCCTCTGTTAGTCAGGTATCCCCCTCTGTTAGTTAGGTATCCCTCCTCTGTTATCCCTCAGGTATCCCTCCTCTGTTAGTCAGGTATCCCTCCTCTGTTATTCAGGTATCCTCCTCTGTTAGTCAGGTATCCCTCCTCTGTTAGTCAGGTATCCCTCCTCTGTTAGTCAGGTATCCCTCCTCTGTTATTCAGGTATCCCTCCTCTGTTAGTTCAGGTATCCCTCCTCTGTTAGTCAGGTATCCCTCCTCTGTTAGTCAGGTATCCCCTCTGTTTCAGGTATCCCTCCTCTGTTAGTCAGGTATCCCTCCTCTGTTAGTCAGATATCCCCCTCTGTCGTTCTGTTAGTCAGGTATCCCTCCTCTTTCAGGTATCCCTCCTCTGTTATTCAGGTATCCCTCCTCTGTTAGTCAGGTATCCCTCCTCTGTTAGTCAGGTATCCCTCCTCTGTTAGTCAGGTATCCCTCCTCTGTTAGTCAGGTATCCCTCCTCTGTTATTCAGGTATCCCTCCTCTGTTAGTCAGGTATCCCCTCTGTCTCAGGTATCCCTCCTCTGTTAGTCAGGTATCCCCCTCTGTTATTCAGGTATCCCTCCTCTGTCGTTCAGGTATCCCTCCTCTGTTAGTCAGGTATCCCTCCTCTGTCGTTCAGGTATCCCTCCTCTGTTTCAGGTATCCCTTTTCTGTTATTCAGGTATCCCTCCTCTGTCATTCAGGTATCCCTCCTCTGTTAGTCAGGTATCCCTCCTCTGTCGTTCAGGTATCCCTCCTCTGTTAGTCAGGTATCCCTCCTCTGTCGTTCAGGTATCCCTCCTCTGTCAGGTATCCCTCCTCTGTTAGTCAGGTATCCCTCTCTGTCGTTCAGGTATCCCTCCTCTGTTAGTCAGGTATCCCTCCTCTGTCGTTCAGGTATCCCTCCTCTGTCGTTCAGGTATCCCTCCTCTGTTAGTCAGGTATCCCTGTTAGTCAGGTATCCCTCCTCTGTTAGTCAGGTATCCCTCCTCTGTTAGTCAGGTATCCCTCCTCTGTTATTCAGGTATACCTCCTCTGTTAGTCAGGTATCCCTCCTCTGTTAGTCAGGTATCCCTCCTCTGTTAGTCAGGTATCCCTCCTCTGTTAGTCAGGTATCCCTCCTCTGTTATTCAGGTATACCTCCTCTGTTGTTCAGGTATCCCTCCTCTGTTAGTCAGGTATCCCTCCTCTGTTAGTCAGGTATCCCCTCTGTCGTTCAGGTATCCCTCCTCTGTTAGTCAGGTATCCCTCCTCTGTTAGTCAGATATCCCCCTCTGTCGTTCTGTTAGTCAGGTATCCCTCCTCTGTTATTCAGGTATCCCTCCTCTGTTATTCAGGTATCCCTCCTCTGTTAGTCAGGTATCCCTCCTCTGTTAGTCAGGTATCCCTCCTCTGTTAGTCAGGTATCCCTCCTCTGTTAGTCAGGTATCCCTCCTCTGTTATTCAGGTATACCTCCTCTGTTAGTCAGGTATCCCTCCTCTGTTAGTCAGGTATCCCCCTCTGTCGTTCAGGTATCCCTCCTCTGTTAGTCAGGTATCCCCCCTCTGTTATTCAGGTATCCCTCCTCTGTCGTTCAGGTATCCCTCCTCTGTTAGTCAGGTATCCCTCCTCTGTCGTTCAGGTATCCCTCCTCTGTCGTTCAGGTATCCCTTTCCTCTGTCATTCAGGTATCCCTCCTCTGTTAGTCAGGTATCCCTCCTCTGTCGTTCAGGTATCCCTCCTCTGTCGTTCAGGTATCCCTCCTCTGTTAGTCAGGTATCCCTCCTCTGTCCCCTCCTCTGTTAGTCAGGTATCCCTCCTCGTCGTTCAGGTATCCCTCCTCTGTCTGTCGTTCAGGTATCCCTCCTCTGTTAGTCAGGTATCCCTCCTCTGTCTTCAGTATCCCTCCTCTGTTAGTCAGGTATCCCTCCTCTGTCGTTAGTCAGGTATCCCTCCTCTGTTAGTTCAGGTATCCCTCCTCTGTTAGTCAGGTATCCCTCCTCTGTTAGTCAGGTATCCCTCCTCTGTTAGTCAGGTATCCCTCCTCTGTTAGTCAGGTATCCCTCCTCTGTTATTCAGGTATCCTCCTCTGTTAGTCAGGTATCCCTCCTCTGTTAGTCAGGTATCCCTCCTCTGTTAGTCAGGTATCCCTCCTCTGTTAGTCAGGTATCCCTCCTCTGTTATTCAGGTATACCTCCTCTGTTGTTCAGGTATCCCTCCTCTGTTAGTCAGGTATCCCTCCTCTGTTAGTCAGGTATCCCCCTCTGTCGTTCAGGTATCCCTCCTCTGTTAGTCAGGTATCCCTCCTCTGTTAGTCAGATATCCCCCTCTGTCGTTCTGTTAGTCAGGTATCCCTCCTCTGTTATTCAGGTATCCCTCCTCTGTTATTCAGGTATCCCTCCTCTGTTAGTCAGGTATCCCTCCTCTGTTAGTCAGGTATCCCTCCTCTGTTAGTCAGGTATCCCTCCTCTGTTAGTCAGGTATCCCTCCTCTGTTATTCAGGTATCCCTCCTCTGTTAGTCAGGTATCCCTCCTCTGTTAGTCAGGTATCCCCCTCTGTCGTTCAGGTATCCCTCCTCTGTTAGTCAGGTATCCCCCTCTGTTATTCAGGTATCCCTCCTCTGTCGTTCAGGTATCCCTCCTCTGTTAGTCAGGTATCCCTCCTCTGTCGTTCAGGTATCCCTCCTCTGTCGTTCAGGTATCCCTTTTCTGTTATTCAGGTATCCCTCCTCTGTCATTCAGGTATCCCTCCTCTGTTAGTCAGGTATCCCTCCTCTGTCGTTCAGGTATCCCTCCTCTGTTAGTCAGGTATCCCTCCTCTGTCGTTCAGGTATCCCTCCTCTGTCGTTCAGGTATCCCTCCTCTGTTAGTCAGGTATCCCTCCTCTGTCATTCAGGTATCCCTCCTCTGTTAGTCAGGTATCCCTCCTCTGTTGTTCAGGTATCCCTCCTCTGTCGTTCAGGTATCCCTCCTCTGTTAGTCAGGTATCCCTCCTCTGTCGTTCAGGTATCCCTCCTCTGTTAGTCAGGTATCCCTCCTCTGTTAGGGTATCCCTCCTCTGTTAGTCAGGTATCCCTCCTCTGTCGTTCAGGTATCCCTCCTCCGTTAGTCAGGTATCCCTCCTCTGTTAGTCAGGTATCCCTCCTCTGTTAGTTCAGGTATCCCTCCTCTGTTAGTTCAGGTATCCCTCCTCTGTCGTTCAGGTATCCCTCCTCTGTCAGTCAGGTATCCCCTCTGTTATTCAGGTATCCCCTCTGTCGTTCAGGTATCCCCTCTGTCATTCAGGTATCCCCTCTGCCATCCAGGTATCCCTCTCTGTCATTCAGGTATCCACTCTGTCATTCAGGTATCCACTATGTTATTCAGGTATCCACTATGTTATTCAGGTATCCACTATGTTATTCAGGTATCCCTCCTCTGTCGTTCAGGTATCCCTCCTCTGTCGTTCAGGTATCCCTCCTCTGTTAGTCAGGTATCCCTCCTCTGTCGTTCAGGTATCCCTCCTCTGTTAGTCAGGTATCCCTCCTCTGTTAGTCAGGTATCCCTCCTCTGTTAGTCAGGTATCCCTCCTCTGTCGTTCAGGTATCCCTCCTCCGTTAGTCAGGTATCCCTCCTCTGTTAGTCAGGTATCCCTCCTCTGTTAGTCAGGTATCCCTCCTCTGTTAGTCAGGTATCCCTCCTCTGTCGTTCAGGTATCCCTCCTCTGTCGTTCAAGTATCCACTCTGTTATTCAGGTAACCCCACTCTGTTATTCAGGTATCCCCTCTGTCGTTCAGGTGTCCCCTCTGTCATTCAGGTATCCCCTCTGCCATCCAGGTATCCCCTCTGTCATTCAGGTATCCACTCTGTCATTCAGGTATCCACTATGTTATTCAGGTATCCACTATGTTATTCAGGTATCCACTATGTTATTCAGGTATCCCTCCTCTGTCGTTCAGGTATCCCTCCTCTGTTAGTCAGGTATCCCTCCTCTGTCGTTCAGGTATCCCTCCTCTGTCGTTCAGGTATCCACTCTGTTATTCAGGTAACCCCACTCTGTTATTCAGGTATCCCCTCTGTCGTTCAGGTGTCCCCTCTGTCATTCAGTTATCCCCTCTGCCATCCAGGTATCCCCTCTGCCATCCAGGTATCCACTCTGTCATTCAGGTATCCACTATGTTATTCAGGTATCCACTATGTTATTCAGGTATCCACTATGTTATTCAGGTATCCACTCTGTTATCCAGGTATCCACTCTGTAATTCCCCTATCCACTCTGTTGTTCAGGTATCCACTATGTCGTTCAGATATCCACTATGTCGTTCAGACTCTGTTATTCAGGTATCCTTTTCAGTTATTCAGGTATCCCCTCTGTCATTCAGGTATCACACACCTGACACACTGACGTAACACCACGTGTGTCAGGTGTGTGTTATAGTTGTGATAGAGACTGTAGATATAACATTATTAGGTATATTAGTAGGTATATTAGTAGGTACATTAGTAGGTATGTTAGTAGGTATGTTAGTAGGTACATTAGTAGGTATGTTAGTAGGTATATTAGTAGGTACATTAGTAGGTATATTAGTAGGTATATTAGTAGGTATATTAGTAGGTATATTAGTAGGTACATTAGTAGGTATGTTAGTAGGTATGTTAGTAGGTATATTATTAGGTATGTTAGTAGGTATATTAGTAGGTATATTAGTAGGTATATTAGTAGGTATATTAGTAGGTATATTAGTAGGTATATTAGTAGGTATATTAGTAGGTATATTAGTAGGTATATTAGTAGGTATATTAGTAGGTATATTAGTAGGTATGTTAGTAGGTATATTAGTAGGTATATTAGTAGGTATGTTAGTAGGTATATTAGTAGGTATATTAGTAGGTATGTTAGTAGGTATATTAGTAGGTATATTAGTAGGTATATTAGTAGGTATATTAGTAGGTATATTAGTAGGTATATTAGTAGGTATGTTAGTAGGTATATTAGTAGGTATGTTAGTAGGTATATTAGTAGGTATGTTAGTAGGTATATTAGTAGGTATGTTAGTAGGTATGTTAGTAGGTATATTAGTAGGTATGTTAGTAGGTATATTAATAGGTATGTTAGTAGGTATATTAGTAGGTATGTTAGTAGGTATGCTATTAGGTATGTCAGTAGGTACATTAGTAGGTATGTTAGTAGGTATGTCAGTAGGTACATTAGTAGGTATGTTATTAGGTATGTCAGTAGGTACATTAGTAGGTATGTTAGTAGGTATGTCAGTAGGTACATTAGTAGGTATGTTAGTAGGTATGTCAGTAGGTACATTAGTAGGTACATTAGTAGGTATGTTAGTAGGTATGTTAGTAGGTATGTTAGTAGGTATGTTAGTAGGTATGTTAGTAGGTATGTTAGTAGGTATGTTAGTAGGTATGTATGTCAGTAGGTATGTTAGTAGGTATGTTAGTAGGTATGTTAGTAGGTATGTTAGTAGGTATGTCAGTAGGTATGTCAGTAGGTATGTTAGTAGGTATGTCAGTAGGTATGTCAGTAGGTATGTCAGTAGGTATGTCAGTAGGTATGTCAGTAGGTATGTCAGTAGGTATGTCAGTAGGTATGTCAGTAGGTATGTCAGTAGGTATGTCAGTAGGTATGTCAGTAGGTATGTCAGTAGGTATGTCAGTAGGTATGTCAGTAGGTATGTCAGTTGGTACATTAGTAGGTATGTCAGTAGGTATGTCAGTAGGTATGTCAGTAGGTATGTCAGTAGGTATGTCAGTAGGTATGTCAGTAGGTATGTCAGTAGGTATGTCAGTAGGTATGTCAGTAGGTATGTTAGTAGGTATGTCAGTAGGTACATTAGTAGGTATGTTAGTAGGTACATTAGTAGGTATGTTAGTCGGTATAGTTTACCTGACCCCTGGCACATGTCTGTCTGCAGCAGCTGCTTCGCTCTGATGATGTCAACGTTGAGTCTTCCAGCAGAGGGCAGGTAGTTGAGTGATAACAGCAGCTCTCCCAGCTCTACCTCATTCTGTTAGAAACACAAAACACTGTTGATATCACTCTGTCTGTAGATATGTCTGTCTGACTATCTTAGATAGTGGAGTGATAACAGCAACTCTCTCTCTCTCTCTCTCTCTCTCTCTCTCTCTCTAGTAGAGAGAACCCAGGATGTGTACGTGTGTGTGTAATGTTGTTCTTTAACAGCCTGTTGTTGTGGCGTTGTTGTGGTGGTGTTGTGGTGGTGTTGTGTTGTGGTGTTGTTGTTGTTGTGGGGTTGTTGTGGTGTCGTGGGGGTGTGGTGTTGTGGTGTTGTTGTGGTGTTGTTGTTTTTGCGGTGTTGTTATGGGGTTGTTGTGGTGTCGTTGTGGTGGTGGTGTTGGTGTGGTATTGTGGTGTTGTTGTGGTGGTGTTGTGGTGGTGTTGTGGTGTTGTTGCGGTGTTGTGGTATTGTGGTATTGTGGTGTTGTTGTGTTGTGGTGTTGTTGTTGTTGTGGTGTTGTGGTGTTGTTGTGGTGTCTTTGTGTTGTTGTGATGTTGTGGTGTAGTTGTGGTGTAGTTGTGTTGTTGTTGTTGTGGTGTTGTTGTGGGGTTGTTGTGGTGTCCTTGTGGTGGCGGTGTTGTTGTGGTGGTGTTGTGGTGTGGTGTTGTTGTGGTGTTGTTGTGGTGTCGTGGTGTTGTGGTGTCGTTGTGGTGGTGGTATTGTTGTTGTGTGTTTTGGTGGTGCTGTGGTGTTGTTGTGGTGGTGTTGTGGTGTGGTGTTGTTGTGGTGTTGTTGTGGTGTCGTGGTGTTGCGGTGTTGTTGCGGTGTTGTGGTATTGTGGTGTTGTTGTGTTGTGGTGTTGTTGTTTTTGTGGTGTTGTTGTGGTGTTGTTCTGGTGTCTTTGTGTAATTGTGGTGTAGTTGTGGTGTCTTTGTGTCGTTGTGGTGTTGTTGTTGTGGTGTTGTTTTTGTATTGTTGTGGTGTTGTTGTGTTCGAGGGCGATGCGTTCACCACCCTCGTGACAATAGAACAGATGTGCAGCTAGGACAGTGTGTCAGTGTTTAGTGTCACACACACACACACACACACACACACACACACACACACACACACACACACACACACACACACACACACACACACACACACACACACACACACACACACACACACTAAGTCAGTGTTGTGCCTCTCCTGGCCAATAAACAACAGATTGCGCCTCAGTGGGCCTAAAGATGACTGTATGTCTATGTAAGAGAGGCTGAGAGAAGGAGAGGAGGAGTAGGAGGAGGATGAGGGAATGAGGAGGAAGAGGAGGAGGAGGAGAGGCTGAGGAGCTTGATAACGGTTTCACATCCAAAGGGAAGAATCCCACTTAGATCAATGTGTTGAACTAAGACACTTAGTGTGTGTGTGTTCTTCCTACCTGAGAACTAGGTACCAGGGCCTTCCACCAATGACCACCTTTCACCAGATCAACCTCACTCAGAGGCAGCGCCACCTACCAATGAAAACACACCATTACAGAACCAATGTATCAGACAGGGATGAATGTGCCTTGCAAAATTATTCATCCCTCTTGGCGTTTTTTCCTATTTTGTTGCATTACAACCTGTAATTTAAATGGATTTTTATTTGGATTTCGTGTAATGGACATACACAAAATAGTCCAAATTGGTGAAGTAAAATTTAAAAAATGATTTGTTATAAAGAATTCTAAAAAAATATGAAACGGAAAGTGGTGCATGCATATGTATTCACCCCTTTGCTATGAAGCCCCTAAATAAGATCTGGTGCCACCAATTACCTTCAGAAGTCTCATAATTAGCCAAATAAAGTCCACCTGTGTGCAATCTAAGTGTCACATGATCTGTCACATTATCTCAGTATATATACACCTGTTCTGAAAGGCCCCAGAGTCTGCAACACCACTAAGCAAGGGCCACCACAAAGCAAGCGACACCATGAAGACCAAGGAGCTCTCCAAACAGGTCAGAGACAAAGTTGTGGAAAAGTACAGATCAGGGTTGGGTTATAAAAAATATCCAATACTTTTAACATCCCACGGAGCACCATTAAATCCATTATTAAAAAATGGAAAGAATATGGCACCACAACAAACCTGTCAAGAGAGGGCCGCCCACCAAAACTAATGAACCAGGCAAGGAGGTCATTAATCAGAGAGGCAACAAAGAGACCAAAGATAACCCTGAAGGAGCTGCAAAGCTCCACAGCGGAGGCTGGAGTATTTGTCCATAGGACCACTTTAAGCTGTACACTCCACAGAGCTAGGCTATACGGAAGAGTGACCAGAAAAAAGTAATTGCTTAAAGAAAAAAATAAGCAAACACGTTTGGTGTTCGCCAATGGAATGTGGGAGACTCCCCAAACATATGGAAGAAGGTACTCTGGTCAGATGAGACTGAAATTGATATTTTTGGCCATCAAGGAAAACGCTATGTCTGGCGCAAACCCAACACTTCTCATCACCCCGAGAACACCATCCCCACAGTGAAGCATGGTGTTGGCAGCATCATGCTGTGTGGGATGGTTTTCATTGGCAGGGACTGGGAAACTGGTCATAATTGAAGAAATGATGGATGGCGCTAAACAGGGAAAGTCTTGAGGGAAACCTGTTTCAGTCTTCCAGAGATTTGAGACTGGGACAGAGATTCACCTTACAGCAGGACAATGACCGTAAGCATACAGCTAAAGCAACACTCGAGTGGTTTATGGGAAACATGTAAATGTCTTGGAATGGCCTTGTCAAAGCCCTGACCTCAATCCAATTGAGAATCTGTGGTATGACTTAAAGATTGCTGTACACCAGCGTAACCCATCCAACTTGAAGGAGCTGGAGCAGTTTTGCCTTGAAGAATGGGCACAAATCCCAGTGGCCATACGTGCCAAGCTTATAGAGACATACCCCAAGAGACTTGCAGCTGTAATTGCTGCAGAAGGTGGCTCTACAAAGTATTGACTTTGGGGGGGGGGGGTGAATAGTTATACACGCTGAGGTTTTCAGTTTTTCTTGTCTTATTTCTTGTTTGTTTCACAACAAAAAATTATTTGCATCTTTAAAGTGGTCGGCATGTTGTGGAAATCACATGATACAACCCCCCCAAAAATCTATTTTATTTCCAGGTTGTAAGGCAACAAAATAGGAAAAATGCCAAAGGGGGTGAATTCTTTCGCAAGCCACTGTATATGTGGAATAGGGTGTCATGTGACACAGACAGTGATGAGGTAGATGTAGATTTATGTAGACCGGGTCATGAGGTAGATAGATGTATGTAGACAGGGTGATGAGGTAGAGTTATGTAGAGAGGGTGATGAGGTAGAGTTATGTAGAGAGGGTGATGAGAGAGAGTTATGTAGAGAGGGTGATGAGATAGATAGAGTTATGTAGACAGGGTGATGAGGTAGATAGATTTATGTAGACAGTGTGATGAGGTAGATAGAGTTATGTAGACAGGGTGATGAGGTAGATAGATTTATGTAGAGAGGGTGATGAGATAGATCTATGTAGACAGGGTGATGAGGTAGGTAGAGTTATGTAGACAGGGTGATGAGGTAGGTAGAGTTATGTAGACAGGGTGATGAGGTACATCGATTTATGTAGACAGGGTGATGAGGTAGATCGATTTATGTAGACAGGGTGATGAGGTAGATAGAGTTATGTAGACAGGGTGTCAGGGGGAACAGTGGTTTAAGTCTCAAATGACAGCCTATTCCTAATGTAGTTCAGGCTCTGGTCAAAAGTAGTGCCCTACAAAAGTACTGCCCTACATTAGAGATTCAATCCAATGTTGACGTGGAAGGAAGGAGCAATGTGGCGATGGAGAGGGTGCTAAGAGGAAACCAGACAGCTCCTCCGCTTCCTGTTCATCACAGAGCATGCGTTCCACATGGCAATATATCCCCCATGTAGTGTACTCATTTCAACCAGAGCTCTATGTGCCGTAGTGCACTATAAAGGGAATAGGGTGTGATTTGGGATGTAACCCAATCCTCACCAGAAGCACTGTTGCACAAGGACTTTTAAAAAAAGGCCTCATTGCGTTTTAGGACCCTTGAAGAAGTATATGGAAGGACTGAGGTAAAAAATAATTAATGAAGAGTCCTAAGAAACCTGACCAGATCATCAGAACATTATTGACATTCCAGCCACACAACAAAATATATGTTTAGTAAAAAAAAAATATAAAAAAATATTATATTTGACCTTGTGAACTGTGATAGAAAGGGTTTGATTTTTGGGGAGGGAAGGTATTTTTATTTAACCTTTATTTAACTAGGCAAGTCAGTTAAGAACAAATTCTTATTTTCAATGACAGGAACAGTGGGTTAACTGCCTTGTTCAGGGGCAGAACGACAGATTTTTACCTCGTCAGCTCGAGGATTCAATCTTGCAACTTTTCCGGTTACTAGTCCAACGCTTTAACCACTAGGCTACCTGCCTAGTCTACAGATATAGGAGATTAAACTATATATTGATGAAAGTATATATTAAATACTATTACTAAACATATGAAATATATATTTCCGTATAAGAGTTGTGATATTTCCAGTCTGTTTGGTGCAGGGATGTTATAGCTCTGTATTCATTAAGTTATTATGGATATTATTGAAACATACCCTCACATTGTGATGTTGACTGTACAGCAAAAAGAAAGGGATATTTAATCATTAAAATGCACGAGGAGGTGTGGTATATGGCCAATATACCACGGCTACGGGCTGTTCATACAGCCCAGGATACAACCCTTGGCCACATACCACAAACCTCCGAGGTGCCTTATTGTTATCATTAAACTGGTTACCAACGTAATTAGAGCAGTGAAAATACATGTTTTGTCATACCTGTGGTATACCACGGCTGTCAGCCAATCAGCATTCAGTGCTCAAACCACCCAGTTTATCATTGGAGATATAAGATGTAATACAGTATAATACAGTAAGGCTCATTGTTTTGATCAGAACACTTTAACACTGCCTCATGACCATAATATATGTGTACCGTTACAATACAATACTACATATTATAGTACAATACAATACAATACTACATATTATAGTACAATACAATACAATACTACATATTATAGTACAATACAATACTACACATTATAGTACAATACAATACAATACTACACAGTATAGTACAATACAATACAATACTACACATTATAGTACAATACAATACTACACATTATAGTACAATACAATACAATACTACACATTATAGTACAATACAATACAATACAATACTACATAGTACAATACAATACAATACTACACATAGTACAATACAATACACACACATATTATAGTACAATACTACACATTATAGTACAATATAATACTACACATTATAGTACAATACAGTATAATACAGTAAGGCTCATTGTTTTGATAAGAACACTTTAACACTGCCTCATCACCATAATATATGTGTACTGTTACAATACTACACATTATAGTACAATACTACACATTATAGTACAATACAATACTACACATTATAGTACAATATAGTATAATACTGTAAGGCTCATTGTTTTGATAAGAACACTTTAACATGTTGTGTAAATCAAATGATACAACCCCCCAAAATACATTTTATTTCCAGGTTGTAAGGCAACAATATAGGGAAAATGCCAAGAGGGGTGAATACTTTCACAAGCCTCTGTATCTTCCGGGACATCCTGTGTCATTGTTTTTATTGGCTCAATACTCAAGAAGAAGGCACAGTGATGCCGAAACGTTGGTGATTTACCCAATAAATGACTGGGAGTTTATATAGAGAGGTACCACTCTCTTTATTTTATATAGCTGAGTGATTTACCCAATAAATGACTGGGAGTTTATACTCTGCTGAACTGCTGTTCCAGTTTCAACTGACCTGAGCCCTAGGACCATGCCCCAGGACTACCTGACATGATGACTCCTTGCTGTCCCCAGTCCACCTGGCCATGCTGCTGCTCCAGTTTCAACTTCCACCTGACTGTGCTGCTGCTCCAGTTTCAACTGTTCTGCCTTATTATTATTCGACCATGCTGGTCATTTATGAACATTTGAACATCTTGGCCATGTTCTGTTATAATCTCCACCCGGCACAGCCAGAAGAGGACTGGCCACCCCACATAGCCTGGTTCCTCTCTAGGTTTCTTCCTAGGTTTTGGCCTTTCTAGGGAGTTTTTCCTAGCCACCGTGCTTCTACACCTGCATTGCTTGCTGTTTGGGGTTTTAGGCTGGGTTTCTGTACAGCACTTTGAGATATCAGCTGATGTACGAAGGGCTATATAAATACATTTGATTTGATTTGATTTGATATATAGAGGGTACAAATCTCTTTATTTTATATAGCTGAGTGATTTACCCAATAAATGACTGGGAGTTTATATAGAGAGGGTACCACTCTCTTTATTTTATATAGCTGAGTGATTTACCCAATAAATGACTGAGAGTTTATATAGATACCACTTCTTTATTTTATATAGCTGAGTGATTTACCCAATAAATGACTGGGAGTTTATATAGAGAGGGTACCACTCTCTTTATTTTATATAGCTGAGTGATTTACCCAATAAATGACTGGGAGTTTATATAGAGAGGGTACCACTCTCTTTATTTTATATAGCTGAGTGATTTACCCAATAAATGACTGAGAAATGACTGCTGAGTGATTTACCCAATAAATGACTGAGAGTTTATATAGAGAGGGTACCACTCTCTTTATTTTCTATAGCTGAGTGATTTACCCAATAAATGAGCTAAATGACTGAGAAAATGACTGAGTTTATCTATAGAGCCTACCACTCTCTTTATTTTATATAGTTTATATAGAGAGGGTACCACTCTCTTTATTTTCTATAGCTGAGTGATTTACCCAATAAATGACTGAGAGTTTATATAGAGAGGGTACCACTCTCTTTATTTTATATAGCTGAGTGATTTACCCAATAAATGACTGGGAGTTTATCTATAGAGCCTACCACTCTCTTTATTTTATATAGCTGAGTGATTTACCCAATAAATGACTGAGAGTTTATATAGAGAGGGTACCACTCTCTTTATTTTATATAGCTGAGTGATTTACCCAATAAATGACTGAGAGTTTATATAGCTGAGTGATTTACCCAATAAATGACTGGGAGTTTATTATAGAGCCTACCACTCTCTTTATTTTATAATGACTAAATGACTGAGAGTTTATATAGAGAGGGTACCACTCTCTTTATTTTATATAGCTGAGTGATTTACCCAATAAATGACTGGGAGTTTATCTATAGAGCCTACCACTCTCTTTATTTTATATATAGCTGAGTGATTTACCCAATAAATGACTGACTGAGTTTATATAGAGAGGGTACCACTCTCTTTATTTTCTATAGCTGAGTGATTTACCCAATAAATGACTGAGAGTTTATATAGATTTACCACTCTTTTATTTTATATAGCTGAGTGATTTACCCAATAAATGACTGGGAGTTTATATAGAGAGGGTACAACTCTCTTTATTTGATATAGCTGAGTGATTTACCCAATAAATGACTGAGAGTTTATCTATAGAGCCTACCACTCTCTTTATTTTATATAGCTGAGTGATTTACCCAATAAATGACTGGGAGTTTATATATAGAGCCTACCACTCTCTTTATTTTATATAGCTGAGTGATTTACCCAATAAATGACTGAGAGTTTATATAGAGAGGGTACCACTCTCTTTATTTTATATAGCTGAGTGATTTACCCAATAAATGACTGGGAGTTTATCTATAGAGCCTACCACTCTCTTTATTTTATATAGCTGAGTGATTTACCCAATAAATGACTGGGAGTTTATCTATAGAGCCTACCATTAGACTTTTGGCGATTGTCGTTAGGCGCACTTATAGCCTGAATTTAATTTGTGTTCACATCAAACCACATCACATTTTGATACCCCTGGTATCAATACTCCACAGGATTGGTGTGTGTGTGTGTTTGTGTATGAGTGTGTGTGTGCGCTCGTGTGTGTGTTTTGTTCGTGTGGGTGTTCACCTTGCCGATGACACAGTGTCGTGAGAACTTGTCGAAGTCGACCACAGACAGCAGCAGGGTGCGGCGCTGGGCCTCCAGGAACAGAAGGTCAAAGGTGAACCGCTCCTCGAACACCGGGTTCTGTGTCTTCCTCTTCACCCCGTCTGAAGAAGAAAAATGCTTTAATGTCCATGTATTTTTATTTTTTTATTTAACAAGGCAAGTCAGTTAAGAACAAATTCTTATTTACAATGACGGCCTACCCGGGCCAAACCCGGACGACGCTGGGCCAAACCCGGACGACGCTGGGCCAAACCCGGACGACGCTGGGCCAAACCCGGACGACGCTGGGCCAAACCCGGACGACTCTGGGCCAATTGTGCGCCGCCCTATGGGACTTCCAATCACGGCCGGTTGTGATACAGCCTGGATTTGAACCAGGGTGCCTGTAGTGATGCCTCTAGCACTGAGATGCAGTGCCTTAGACCGCTGTGCCAAGGTGAGGGTGCCCATTAACTTACAGAGAATGGAAATGTGTATTTATGCTTACAAGGCTTGATATTAACGAGGCTGAAAGCAATGAGGCTGAAAGAAACGAGGCTGAAAGAAATGAGGCTGAAAGCAATGAGGCTGAAAGCAATGAGGCTGAAAGAAATGAGGCTGAAAGCAATGAGGCTGAAAGCAATGAGGCTGAAAGCAATGAGGCTGAAAGAAATGAGGCTGAAAGCAATGAGGCTGAAAGCAATGAGGCTGCGCCCCTGGAGCAATACTTCGAGGTTAAGTGCTTTGCTCAAGGGCACAACAGCCGGCAATGGAATCTAGGAGACTGATGCCAGCAACGCTCCAATTGACAGCTCACTCCACACCAGACTTTTCCAGTCAGAGCTGGGATTCAAACCAGCAACCCTCCAGTTGACAGCTCACTCCACACCAGACTTTTCCAGTCAGAGCTGGGATTCAAACCAGCAACCCTCCAGTTGACAGCTCACTCCACACCAGACTTTTCCAGTCAGAGCTGGGATTCAAACCAGCAACCCTCCAATTGACAGCTCACTCCACACCAGACTTTTCCAGTCAGAGCTGGGATTCAAACCAGCAACCCTCCAGTTGACAGCTCACTCCACACCAGACTTTTCCAGTCAGAGCTGGGATTCAAACCAGCAACCCTCCAGTTGACAGCTCACTCCACACCAGACTTTTCCAGTCAGAGCTGGGGGCATTCAAACCAGCAACCCTCCAGTTGACAGCTCACTCCACACCAGACTTTTCCAGTCAGAGCTGGGATTCAAACCAGCAACCCTCCAGTTGACAGCTCACTCCACACCAGATTTTTCCAGTCAGAGCTGGGATTCAAACCAGCAACCCTCCAGTTGCAGGGCCGCTTCTCTAACCGCTAAGCTACCTGCCGGGAGTTCTTGTGGTCCGGCAGCAGGCTGATCTTGACGTATGGGTTGGAGTGGGCCATGTCCTGGCGGGCTCCATCACAGGTCAGAGGTGGGGGCAGGTCGCGAGCCTCACGACCCTAACGCCCAGGTGGCCGTTGATTAGGTCATACCTGAGAGGAGAGGAGGGGGATGGGAGGGAGGGAGAGAGAGAGAGGGAGGGAATGATGAGAGAGAGGGAGAGACAGAGAGAGAGAGGGAGAGACAGAGAGAGAGAGGGAGAGAGAGAGACAGAGAGAGAGAGGAGAGAGAGAGAGAGAGAGAGAGAGAACAGAGAGAGGGAGAGAGAGAGAGAGAGAGAGAGAGACAGAGAGAGACAGAGAGAGAGAGAGAGGGAGAGAGAGAGAGAGAGAGACAGAGAGAGCTGGAGATTGGGATGATCAGAGGGACACTGAATAAAGTAAAAATCAGATGTATGAAAATAAAATGAGTGTTTTGTCATTTTCCTGTATTTATTTCTAGACCTGGGGAAGTGTACATGCTGCTTATTGGAAAGCAGGGGACCTGGGGAAGTGTACATGCTGCTTATTGGAAAGCAGGGGACCTGGGGAAGTGTACATGCTGCTTATTGGAAAGCAGGGGACCTGGGGAAGTGTACATGCTGCTTATTGGAAAGCAGGGGACCTGGGGAAGTGTACATGCTGCTTATTGGAAAGCAGGGGACCTGGGGAAGTGTACATGCTGCTTATTGGAAAGCAGGGGACCTGGGGAAGTGTACATGCTGCTTATTGGAAAGCAGGGGACCTGGGGAAGTGTACATGCTGCTTATTGGAAAGCAGGGGACCTGGGGAAGTGTACATGCTGCTTATTGGAAAGCAGGGGACCTGGGGAAGTGTACATGCTGCTTATTGGAAAGCAGGGGACCTGGGGAAGTGTACATGCTGCTTATTGGAAAGCAGGGGACCTGGGGAAGTGTACATGCTGCTTATTGGAAAGCAGGGGACCTGGGGAAGTGTACATGCTGCTTATTGGAAAGCAGGGGACCTGGGGAAGTGTACATGCTGCTTATTGGAAAGCAGGGGACCTGGGGAAGTGTACATGCTGCTTATTGGAAAGCAGGGGACCTGGGGAAGTGTACATGCTGCTTATTGGAAAGCAGGGGACCTGGGGAAGTGTACATGCTGCTTATTGGAAAGCAGGGGACCTGGGGAAGTGTACATGCTGCTTATTGGAAAGCAGGGGACCTGGGGAAGTGTACATGCTGCTTATTGGAAAGCAGGGGACCTGGGGAAGTGTACATGCTGCTTATTGGAAAGCAGGGGACCTGGGGAAGTGTACATGCTGCTTATTGGAAAGCAGGGGACCTGGGGAAGTGTACATGCTGCTTATTGCAAAGCAGGGGACCTGGGGAAGTGTACATGCTGCTTATTGGAAAGCAGGGGACCTGGGGAAGTGTACATGCTGCTTATAATACAACGTATAAAAGAGAAAACATTACTGTGTGCTGAAGTGGAGCATGCCCAGTTGGTATCGTAGCAGAATCTCCTCGTCCGTTAGCGAGTCCACGTCGTCTCCGGATGAGTCCAGAGAGTAGAGGTGTGGCTCCAACTTCCTGAAGTAGTCATCCGGAGGGGGCTGGGGTCGACGCAGCGGCTGGATCACCTCCTTCCTGGGGCCCATTGCCCAGAACTCAATGGGTTTCACATCAACCAGCGGAGAGCTGGGCCTGCGGGCGTCTAGACCTGGGGGAGGGGAGGGGGTGAATACAGGAGAATATAGATCAAGGAGAAACGAGAGGGAGAGAGGAGAGGGGAACAAAGAAGTTCATTAAATATTTTTTTGATTCAGTGGTTCTTAGTAGTTCAGTGATTCATCCAGTGGTTCTAAGTGGTTAATTGGTTCAGTGATTCAGTATTTAATTCAGTAGTTTAGTTGTTAATTGGTTCAGTGATTCAGTATTTAATTCAATAATTCCTTGGTTCAGTGATTCAGTGTTTAATTCAGTAGTTTAGTTGTTAATTGGTTCAGTGGTTCAGTGGTTAAGAGTTTGATTCAGAGAGTCAGTGGTTCAGTATTTGATTCAATCAATCCCTATACCAGTCTGCTGTTCCCACATGCTTCAAGAGGGCCACCATTGTTCCTGTTCCCAAGAAAGCTAAGGTAACTGAGCTAAACGACTACCGCCCCGTAGCACTCACATCCGTCATCATGAAGTGCTTTGAGAGACTAGTCAAGGACCATATCACCTCCACCCTACCTGACACCCTAGACCCACTCCAATTTGCTTACCGCCAAATAGGTCCACAGACGATGCAATCTCAACCACACTGCACACTGCCCTAACCCATCTGGACAAGAGGAATACCTATGTGAGAATGCTGTTCATCGACTACAGCTCGGCATTCAACACCATAGTACCCTCCAAGCTCGTCATCAAGCTCGAGACCCTGGGTCTCGACCCCGCCCTGTGCAACTGGGTACTGGACTTCCTGACGGGCCGCCCCCAGGTGGTGAGGGTAGGCAACAACATCTCCTCCCCGCTGATCCTCAACACTGGGGCCCCACAAGGGTGCGTTCTGAGCCCTCTCCTGTACTCCCTGTTCACCCACGACTGCGTGGCCACGCACGCCTCCAACTCAATCATCAAGTTTGCGGACGACACAACAGTGGTAGGCTTGATTACCAACAACGACGAGACGGCCTACAGGGAGGAGGTGAGGGCCCTCGGAGTGTGGTGTCAGGAAAATAACCTCACACTCAACGTCAACAAAACTAAGGAGATGATTGTGGACTTCAGGAAACAGCAGAGGGAACACCCCCATCCACATCGATGGAACAGTAGTGGAGAGAGGGTAGCAAGTTTTAAGTTCCTCGGCATACACATCACAGACAAACTGAATTGGTCCACTCACACAGACAGCATCGTGAAGAAGGCGCAGCAGCCTCAGGAGGCTGAAGAAATTCGGCTTGTCACCAAAAGCACTCACAAACTTCTACAGATGCACAATCGAGAGCATCCTGGCGGGCTGTATCACCGCCTGGTACAGCAACTGCTCCGCCCTCAACCGTAAGGCTCTCCAGAGGGTAGTGAGGTCTGCACAACGCATCACCGGGGGCAAACTACCTGCCCTCCAGGACACCTACACCACCCGATGTTACAGGAAGGCCATAAAGATCATTAAGGACATCAACCACCCGAGCCACTGCCTGTTCACCCCGCTATCATCCAGAAGGCGAGGTCAGTACAGGTGCATCAAAGCTGGGACCGAGAGACTGAAAAACAGCTTCTATCTCAAGGCCATCAGACTGTTAAACAGCCACCACTAACATTGAGTGGCTGCTGCCAACACACTGACACTGACACTGACTCAACTCCAGCCACTTTAATAATGGGAATTGATGGGAAATGATGTAAATATATCACTAGCCACTTTAAACAATGCTACCTTATATAATGTTTACATACCCTACATTATTCATCTCATATGCATACGTATATACTGTACTCTATATCATCAACTGCATCCTTATGTAATACATGTATCACTAGCCACTTTAACTATGCCACTTTGTTTACATACTCATCTCATATGTATATACTGTACTCGATATCATCTACTGTATCTTGCCTATGCTGCTCTGTACCATCACTCATTCATATATCCTTATGTACATATTCTTTATCCCCTTACACTGTGTATAAGACAGTAGTTTTGGAATTGTTAGTTAGATTACTTGTTGGTTATTACTGCATTGTCGGAACTAGAAGCACAAGCATTTCGCTACACTCGCATTAACATCTGCTAACCATGTGTATGTGACAAATAAAATTTGATTTGATTTGATTTGATTTCAGTATTTGATTCAGTAGTTAAGTCGTTAATTGGTTCAGTGTTTGATTCAGTGATTCATTTGATCAGTTGTTCTTACTGGAGAGTTGTCGGACCAGGCTGAAGGTGGATCGGGACATCTCTGAGCTGGAACGTCTCCGGGTCCGAATACTGTCCTGCGGTATTGCCATGGAGTCAACATGAGTGACCCCTGTATCAGTGTCCTTCTCATCCACACACTCGTTCACTCTGAGACGGAGAGAGAGAGAGAAACAGAGGGAGAGGGAGACAGAGGGAGAGGGAGGGAGAGAAACAGAGGGAGAGGGAGACAGAGGGAGAGGGAGGGAGAGAAACAGAGAGAGGGAGACAGAGGGAGAGGGAGACAGAG
>NW_024608282.1:0-10000 GCF_018296145.1 Oncorhynchus tshawytscha | reverse complement strand
TGGTTGGTTTTTTCTTTGTATTATCTTTTACCAGATCTATTGTGTTATATTCTCCCACATTCCTTTAACATTTTCACAAACTTCAAAGTGTTTCCTTTCAAATGGTACCAATAATATGCATATCCTTGCTTCAGGTCCTGAGCTACAGAAGTTAGATTTGGGTATGTCATTTTAGGCAAAAAATATAAATAAAATGGCGGATCCTTAGGTTTCCACTGTGCAAGTTGGTTAATTAAGAAAAAAATATTATTTACAATGACGGCCTACACCAGCCAAACCCAGACGATGCTGGGCCAATTGTACGCCACCCTACGGGACTCACAATAACAACCAGTTGTGATACAGCCTGGAATCGAACCAGGGTGTCTGTAGTGACACCTCAAGCACTGAGACACAGTGCTTAAGACCGCTGCGCCACTCGGGAGCCTGTTCAATCCTTGGAGCTCCTCATCGGTGTAATGTTAGGTAGCCTACCTGTTAAATGTATTTAATATTGGGTAGCCCACCTGTTAAATGTAGTTATTTAATGTTGGGTAGCCTACCTGTTAAATGTAATTAATGTTGGGTATCCTACCTGTTAAATGTATTTAATGTTGGGTAGCCTACCTGTTAAATGTAGTTATATAATGTTGGGTAGCCTACCTGTTAAATGTAGTTATATAATGTTGGGTAGCCTACCTGTTAAATGTAATTAATGTTGGGTATCCTACCTGTTAAATGTAATTAATGTTGGGTATCCTACCTGTTAAATGTATTTAATGTTGGGTAGCCTACCTGTTAAATGTAGTTATATAATGTTGGGTATCCTACCTGTTAAATGTATTTAATGTTGGGTAGCCTACCTGTTTGTAACGGTTTTCATATAGTGGTGATGGAGAGTCGGACCAAACTGCAGCGTGTCGATTGCGATCCATGTTTAATATAACAAAGAAACACGAACTTACAAAAAACAATAAACGAAACCGAAACAGCCTATCTGGTGCAAACTAACAAAGAGTACACATAGGACACTAAGGACAATCACCCACGACAAACTCAAAGAATATGGCTGCCTAAATATGGTTCCCAATCAGAGACAACGATAAGCACCTGCCTCTGATTGAGAACCACTCCAGACAGCCATAGACTTTGCTAGACAACCCACTAAGCTACAATCCCAATACCACCACCAAAACCCCAAGACAAACACACCACAATTACAAAAACCCCATGCCACACCCTGGCCTGACCAAATACATAAAGATAAACACAAAATACTTTGACCAGGGCGTGACAGAACCCCCCTAAGGTGCGGACTCCCGAACGCACCTCAAAACAATAGGGAGGGTCCGGGTGGGCGTCTGTCCATGGTGGCGGCTCCGGCGCGGGACGTGGACCCCACTCCTTTAATGTCTTAGTCCCCTCTCCCTTCGTCCCTGGATAGTCCACCCTCGCCGCCGACCATGGCCTAGTAGTCCTCACCCAGAACCCCACTGGACTGAGGAGCAGATCGGGACTGAAGGACAGCTCGGGACCGAGGCAGCTCGGGACTAAGGGGCAGCTCGGGACTAAGGGGAAGCTCGGGAGTGAGAGGAAGCTCGGGAGTGAGAGGAAGCTCGGGAGTGAGAGGAAGCTCGGGAGTGAGAGGAAGCTCGGGAGTGAGAGGAAGCTCGGGAGTGAGAGGAAGCTCAGGGAGTGAGAGGAAGCTCAGGAGTGAGAGGAAGCTCAGGAGTGAGAGGAAGCTCAGGAGTGAGAGGAAGCTCAGGAGTGAGAGGAAGCTCAGGAGTGAGAGGAAGCTCAGGCAGGTCGATAGATCTACCAGCTCCTGGCTGGCTGGTGGTTTCAGCAGATCCTGGCTGACTGGCAGATCCTGGCTGACTGGCAGATCCTGGCTGACTGGCAGATCTGGAAGAGTCTGGTTGACTGGCAGATCTGGAAGAGTCTGGTTGACTGACAGATCTGGAAGAGTCAGGTTGACTGACAGATCTGGAAGAGTCAGGTTGACTGACAGATCTGGAAGAGTCAGGTTGACTGACAGATCTGGAAGAGTCAGGTTGACTGACAGATCTGGAAGAGTCAGGTTGACTGACAGATCTGGAAGAGTCTGGCTGACTGGCAGATCTGGAAGAGTCTGGCTGACTGGCAGATCTGGAAGAGTCTGGCTGACTGGCAGATCTGGAAGAGTCTGGCTGACTGGCAGATCTGGCGGCGCTGGGCAGACTGGCGGCGCTGGGCAGACTGGCGGCGCTGGGCAGACTGGCGGCGCTGGGCAGACTGGCGGCGCTGGGCAGACTGGCGGAGCTGGGCAGACTGGCGGAGCTGGGCAGACTGGCGGCTGGGCAGACTGGCGGCGCTGGGCAGACTGGCGGTGCTGGGCAGACTGACTGGGCAGACTGGCGGTGCTGGGCAGACTGACGACGCTGGGCAGACTGGCGCTGGGCAGACTGAGACTGGCGGTGCTGGGCAGACTGGCGGTGCTGGGCAGACTGGTGGCGCTGGGCAGACTGACGATGCTGGGCAGACTGGCGACGCTGGGCAGACTGGCGACGCTGTGCAGACTGGGGGCACTGGTGGCGCTGGGCAGACTGGCGGCACTAGCTGCTCCATATTGGCTGACAGCTCTGGCGGCTTCTTACAGACTGACCGCTCTGGCGGCTCCGTGCTGACTGGCAGCTCCTTGCAGACTGGCAGCTCCTTACAGACTGACAGCTCCGTGCAGACTGACAGCTCCGTGCAGACTGACAGCTCCGTGCAGACTGGCAGCTCCTTGCAGACTGGCAGCTCCATGCAGACTGGCAGCTCCATGCAGACTGGCAGCTCCATGCAGACTGGCAGCTCCATGCAGACTGGCTGCTCTATGCAGACTGACAGCTCTGGCTGCTTCATGCAGACTGACAGCTCTGGCTGCTCCATGTAGACTGGCAGCTTGGGCTGCTCCATGTAGACTGACAGCTCTGGCTGCTCCATGCGGACTGACAGCTCTGGCTGCTCCATGTAGACTGGCTGCTTCATGCAGACTGGCAGCTCGGGCTGCTTCATGTAGACTGACAGCTCTGGCTGCTCCATGCAGACTGACAGCTCTGACTGCTCCATGCAGACTGACAGCTCTGGCTGCTTCATGCAGACTGGCAGCTCTGGCTGCGCTGAACAGGCGGGAGACTCCGGCAGCGCTGGAGATGAGGAAAGCTCTAACAGCGCTAGATAGGCGGGAGACTCCGGCAGCGCAGGAGAGGAGAAAGGCTCTGGCTGCGCTAAACAGGCGGGAGGCTCCGGCAGCGCTGTAGAGGAGAAAGGCTCTGGCTGCGCTGAACAGGCGGGAGACTCCGGCAGCGCTGTAGAGGAGGAAGGCTCTGGCTGCGCTGAACAGGCGGGAGACTCCGGCAGCGCTGTAGAGGAGAAAGGCTCTGGCTGCGCTAAACAGGCGGGAGGCTCCGGCAACGCTGTAGAGGAGAAAGGCTCTGGCTGCGCTAAACAGGCGGGAGACTCCAGCAGCGCAGGAGAGGAGAAAAGCGCTGGCTGCGCTGAACAGGCGAGGCACACTGAAGGCCTGGTGCGTGGTGCTGGAACTGGTGGTACTGGATCGAGGACACGCACAGGAAGCCTGGTGCGGGGAGCTGCTACCGGAGGGCTGGGGTGTGGAGGTGGTACTGGATAGACCGGACCTTGCAGGCGCACTGGAGCTCTTGAGCACCGAGCCTGCCCAACCTTACCTGGCTCGATGCCCACTCTAGCCCGGCCGATACGAGGAGCTGGAATATACCGAACCGGGCTGTGCACCCGCACTGGAGACACCGTGCGCTCCACAGCATAACACGGTGCCTGCCCGGTCTCTCCAGCCCCCGGTAAGCACAGGGAGTTTGCGCAGGTCTCCTACCTGGCATAGCCATACTCCCTGTGAGCCCCCAAGAAATTTTTGGGGCTGACTCTCGGGCTTCCATCCGCTCTGCCGTGCTAGCTCCTCATAATGCCGCCTCTCTGCTTTTGCTGCCTCCAGCTCGGCTTTGGGGCGACAATAATCTCAGGCTCATTCCAGGGTCCTTTACCGTCCAATTCCTCCTCCCATGTCCATTTCTCCAGGTGGTGCAGCCTCTCCCACTGTAGCTGCTGCTGCTCCTGCTGCTGCTGCCTCTGTTGCCTCTTCTCCTGTTGCTCCTTTGGGCGGCTACACTCCCCTGGTTTAGCCCAGGGTCCTCTCCCGTCGAAGATCTCCTCCCATGACCAGAAATCCTTGTTGAGCATCTCCTTTTCGGCTGCTCCTGCCTGTTGACACGCCGCTTGGTCCGTTGGTGGTGGGTGATTCTGTAACGGTTTTCATATAGTGGTGATGAAGGAGAGTCGGACCAAACTGCAGCGTGTCGATTGCGATCCATGTTTAATATAACAAAGAAACACGAACTTACAAAAAACAATAAACGAAACCGAAACAGCCTATCTGGTGCAAACTAACAAAGAGTACACATAGGACAACAACCCACTAAGCTACAATCCCAATACCACCACCAAAACCCCAAGACAAACACACCACAATTACAAAAACCCCATGCCACACCCTGGCCTGACCAAATACATAAAGATAAACACAAAATACTTTGACCAGGGCGTGACACTGTTAAATGTAGTTATATAATGTTGGGTAGCCCACCTGTTAAATGTAGTTATTTAATGTTGGGTAGCCTACCTGTTAAATGTAGTTATTTAATGTTGGGTAGCCTACCTGTTTAATGTAGTTATTTAATGTTAATGTCTGTTAGTCTATTATTACACGTTGTGATGAAGGATGTGTGATGAAGGATGTGTTAGTTTATTATTACACGTTGTGATGAAGGATGTGTTAGTCTATTATTACACGTTGTGATGAAGGATGTGTGATGAAGGATGTGTTAGTCTAGTATTATACGTTGTGATGAAGGATGTGTGATGAAGGATGTGTTAGTCTATTATTACACGTTGTGATGAAGGATGTGTTAGTCTATTATTACACGTTGTGATGAAGGATGTGTTAGTCTATTATTACACGTTGTGATGAAGGATGTGTAAGTCTAGTATTACACGTTGTGATGAAGGATGTGTGATGAAGGATGTGTTAGTCTATTATTACACGTTGTGATGAAGGATGTGTTATTCTATTATTACACGTTGTGATGAAGGATGTGTAAGTCTAGTATTACACGTTGTGATGAAGGATGTGTTAGTCTATTATTACACGTTGTGATGAAGGATGTGTTAGTCTATTATTACACGTTGTGATGAAGGATGTGTGATGAAGGATGTGATAGTCTATTATTACACGTTGTGATGAAGGATGTGTTAGTCTAGTATTACACGTTGTGATGAAGGATGTGTGATGAAGGATGTGTTAGTCTATTATTACACGTTGTGATGAAGGATGTGTTAGTCTATTATTACACGCCAGATGAAGGATGTGTTAGTCTATTATTACACGTTGTGATGAAGGATGTGTGATGAAGGATGTGATAGTCTATTATTACACGTTGTGATGAAGGATGTGTTAGTCTAGTATTACACGTTGTGATGAAGGATGTGTGATGAAGGATGTGTTAGTCTATTATTACACGTTGTGATGAAGGATGTGTGATGAAGGATGTGTTAGTCTATTATTACACGTTGTGATGAAGGATGTGTTAGTCTATTATTACACGTTGTGATGAAGGATGTGTTAGTCTATTATTACACGTTGTGATGAAGGATGTGTAAGTCTTATGGAATAGACAGATTGGCTTCAAGGAATTTTATTTCGTTGAAGTTATGTTATCGAGAATTTTTATAAATATACATATGTATTATTTTGTAAATGATTGCCGTTTGAAGTAACCCGGCAACACAACCTCTTGGGTTCACACGGACACATACACAAACACACACACACACACACACACACACACACACACACACACACACACACACACACACACACACACACACACATGGACATACACACACACACACACACACATACACACACACACACACACACACATACACACACACACACACACACACACACACACACACACACACACACACACACACACACACACACACACACACACACACACACACACACACACACACACAAAACACACACACACACACACACACACACACACACACACACACACATGGACATACACACACACACACACACACACACACACACACACACACACACACACACACACACACACACACACACACACACACACACACACACACACACACACACACACACAAACACACACACACACACACACACACACACACACACACACACACACACACACATGGACATACACACACACACACACACACACGCACACACACACACACCCACACACGCACACACACACACACAAAAAACAACTTGACCTTTACCAAGCTGACAGCAACTCATTAAAATATATAAAGTTTAGACCATGTCATCTAATCAACATGTTCTTCTAGGAAACAGATCAGATCACAGAGACAGTCAGACAGTAATACAGGAAGATGTCTGATGTTCTTCACAGTGGATGTTCCTGTCAACGCCGACTGTGTCCCAACCAGCACCCTGTTCCCTATGTAGTACACTACTTTGTGACCAGGGGGCCATAGGGTAGTCCACTACTATAGACCAGGGCCATAGGGTAGTACACTACCATAGACCAGGGGGCCATAGGGCAGTACACCACTATAATCAGTCACACTACTATAGACCAGGGGCCATAGGGTAGTACACTACTTTAGACCAGGGGGCCATAGGGTAGTCCACTACTATAGACCAGGGGCCATAGGGTAGACCAGGGGCCATAGGGTAGTACACTACTATAGACAGAAATAGCAGTACACTACTATAGATCAGGGGCCACAGGGTAGCACACTACTATAGATCAGGGCCATAGGGTAGTACACTACTATAGACCAGGGGCCATAGGGTAGCACACTACTATATGACCAGGGCCATAGGGTAGTACACTAACACTATAGACCAGGGCCATAGGGTAGTACACTACTATAGACCAGGGGCCAGTAGGGTAGTACACCAATATAGACCAGGGGCCATAGGGTATTAATTAATATAGATCAGGGGCCATAGGGTAGTACACTACTATAGACTACTATAGACCAGGGGCCATAGGGTAGTACACTGTCATAGACCAGGGGCCATAGGGTAGTACACTACTTTAGACCAGGGGGCCATAGGGTAGTCCACTACTATAGACCAGGGGCCATAGGGTAGTACACTCACTATAGACCAGGGGGCCATAGGGTAGTACACTACTATAGACCAGGGGGCCTATTCCCTATGGTAGTACACTACTATAGATCCAGGGTAGTACACTATTCTATAGATCAGGGGCAGTAGGGTAGTACACTACTATAGATCAGGGGCCCTAGGGTTCACTATAGACCAGGGGCCATAGGGTACACTACTTTAGACCAGGGGCCATAGGGTAGTACTACTTTAGACCAGGGGCCATATTCCTGGCAGTACACCAGCCTTTTGCCAGGGGCCATAGGGTAGTGCACTAATATAGACCAGGGGCTGAAGGGTAGTGCACTACTATAAACCAGGGCTATAGGGTAGTGCACTACTTTAGACCAGGGGGCCATAGGGTAGTGCACTACTTTAGACCAGGGGCCAGCAGGGGGCAGTACACTACTACAGACCAGGGGCCATAGGGCAGTACACTACTTTAGACCAAGGGCCATAGGGTAGTGCACTACTATAGACCAGGGGCCAAAGGGTAGTGCACTACTATAGACCAGGTGCCATAGGGTAGTACACTCACTATAGACCAGGGGCCATAGGGTACACTACTTTAATCAGGGGTCATAGGCAGTGCACCACTACAGACCAGGGCCATAGGGTAGTACACTACTATAGACCAGGGGCCATAGGGTAGTACACTGCTATAGACCAGGGCCAGTAGGGTAGTACACTACTTTAGACCAGGGGCCATAGGGTAGTCCACTACTATAGACCAGGGGGCCACAGGGTAGCACACTACTTCAGGACCAGGGGTAGTACACTACTATAGATCAGGGGGCCATAGGGTAGTACACTACTTTAGACCAGGGGGCCATAGGGTAGTGCACTACTTTAGACCAGGGGCCATAGGGTAGTACACTACTATAGACCAGGGGGCCATAGGGTAGTACACTACTTTAGACCAGGGGCCATAGGGTAGTACACTACTTTAGACCAGGGGGCCATAGGGTAGTGCACTAATATAGACCAGGGGGCCAAAGGGTAGTGCACTACTATAAACCAGGGGCCATAGGGTAGTGCACTACTTTAGACCAGGGGCCATAGGGTAGTGCACTACTTTAGACCAGGGGCCATAGGGTAGTACACTACTATAGACCAGGGGCCATAGGGTAGTACACTACTTTAGACCAAGGGGCCATAGGGTAGTGCACTACTATAGACCAGGGGGCCAAAGGGTAGTGCACTACTATAGACCAGGGTGCCATAGGGTAGTACACTACTATAGACCAGGGGCCATAGGGTAGTACACTACTTTAGACCAGGGGCCATAGGGTAGTGCACTACTATAGACCAGGGGCCATAGGGTAGTACACTACTATAGACCAGGGGCCATAGGGTAGTACACTGCTATAGACCAGGGGCCATAGGGTAGTACACTACTTTAGACCAGGGGCCATAGGGTAGTCCACTACTATAGACCAGGGGCCATAGGGTAGTACACTACTTTAGACCAGGGGCCATAGGGTAGTACACTACTTTAGACCAGGGGCCATAGGGTAGTGCACTAATATAGACCAGGGGCCAAAGGGTAGTGCACTACTATAAACCAGGGGCCATAGGGTAGTGCACTACTTTAGACCAGGGGCCATAGGGTAGTGCACTACTTTAGACCAGGGGGCCAAAGGGTAGTGCACTACTATAGACCAGGGGCCATAGGGTAGTGCACTACTATAGACCAGGGGCCATAGGGTAGTACACTACTATAGACCAGGGGCCATAGGGTAGTGCACTACTTTAGACCAGGGGCCAAAGGGTAGTGCACTACTATAGACCAGGGGCCAAAGGGTAGTGCACTACTATAGACCAGGGGCCATAGGGTAGTACACTACTATAGACCAGGGGCCATAGGGTAGTGCACTACTATAGACCAGGGGCCAAAGGGTAGTACACTACTATAGACCAGGGGCCATAGGGTAGTGCACTACTATAGACCAGGGGCCAAAGGGTAGTGCACTACTATAGACCAGGGGGCCATAGGGTAGTGCACTACTATAGACCAGGGGGCCAAAGGGTAGTGCACTACTATAGACCAGGGGGCCATAGGGTAGTGCACTACTATAGACCAGGGGCCAAAGGGTAGTGCACTACTATAGACCAGGGGCCATAGGGTAGTACACTACTATAGACCAGGGGCCATAGGGTAGTACACTACTATAGATCAGGGGCCATAGGGTAGTACACTACTATAGACCAGGGGGCCATAGGGTAGTACACTACTTTAGACCAAGGGGCCAAAGGGTAGTACACTACTATAGACCAGGGGCCATAGGGTAGTACACTACTATAGACCAGGGGCCATAGGGTAGTGCACTACTATAGATCAGGGGCCATAGGGTAGTACACTACTTTAGACCAGGGGCCATAGGGTAGTGCACTACTATAGACCAGGGGCCATAGGGTAGTGCACTACTATAGACCAGGGGCCATAGGGTAGTACACTACTATAGACCAGGGGCCATAGGGTAGTGCACTACTATAGACCAGGGGCCATAGGGTAGTGCACTACTATAGACCAGGGGCCATAGGGTAGTACACTACTATAGACCAGGGGCCATAGGGTAGTACACTACTATAGACCAGGGGGCCATAGGGTAGTACACTACTATAGACCAGGGGCCATAGGGTAGTACACTACTATAGACCAGGGGGCCATAGGGTAGTACACTACTATAGACCAGGGGGCCATAGGGTAGTACACTACTATAGACCAGGGGCCATAGGGTAGTACACTACTATAGACCAGGGGCCATA
>NW_024608281.1:0-56135 GCF_018296145.1 Oncorhynchus tshawytscha | reverse complement strand
TAGATCAACTGTATTTATTATATTATGACAGACCAGCTAGATCTACTGTTTCTAAATACATTATGACAGACCAGCTAGATCTACTGTCTCTATTATATTATGACAGACCAGCTAGATCTACTGTATCTATTATATTATGACAGACCAGCTAGATCTACTGTCTCTATTATATTATGACAGACCAGCTAGATCTACTGTCTCTATTATATTATGACAGACCAGCTAGATCTACTGTATCTACTATATTATGACAGACCAGCTAGATCTACTGTCTCTATTATATTATGACAGACCAGCTAGATCTACTGTCTCTACTATATTATGACAGACCAGCAAGACCTAATGTCCCTATTATATTATGACAGACCAGCTAGATCTACTGTATCTATTATATTATGACAGACCAGCTAGATCTACTGTCTCTATTATATTATGACAGACCAGCTAGATCTACTGTCTCTATTATATTATGACAGACCAGCTAGATCTACTGTCTCTATTATATTATGACAGACCAGCTAGATCTACTGTCTCTATTATATTATGACAGACCAGCTAGATCTACTGTATCTATTATATTATGACAGACCAGCTAGATCTACTGTCTCTATTATATTATGATAGACCAGCTAGATCTACTGTACTCTATTATATTATGACAGACCAGCTAGATCTACTGTCTCTACTATATTATGACAGACCAGCTAGATCTACTGTCTCTATTATATTATGACAGACCAGCTAGATCTACTGTCTCTATTATATTATGACAGACCAGCTAGATCTACTGTATCTACTATATTATGACAGACCAGCTAGATCTACTGTCTCTATTATATTATGACAGACCAGCTAGATCTACTGTCTCTATTATATTATGACAGACCAGCTAGATCTACTGTATCTACTATATTATGACAGACCAGCTAGATCTACTGTATCTATTATATTATGACAGACCAGCTAGATCTACTGTTTCTAATACATTATGACAGACCAGCTAGATCTACTGTCTCTACTATATTATGACAGACCAGCTAGATCTACTCTCTCTGTTATATTATGACAGACCAGCTAGATCAACTGTATTTATTATATTATGACAGACTAGATAGATCAACTGTATTTATTATATTATGACAGACCAGCTAGATCTACTGTTTCTAAAACATTATGACAGACCAGCTAGATCTACTGTCTCTGTTATATTATGACAGACCAGCTAGATCTACTGTCTCTGTTATATTATGACAGACCAGCTAGATCTACTGTCTCTATTATATTATGACATACCAGCTAGATCTGTCTCTATTATAGTATGACAGACCAGCTAGATCTACTGTACCTATTATATTATGACAGACCAGCAAGATCTACTGTCTCTACTATATTATGACAGACCAGCTAGATCTACTGACTCTATTATATTAAGACAGACCAGATCGATCTACTGTCCCTATTATATTATGACAGACCAGCTAGATCTACTGTATCGACTATATTATGACAGACCATCTAAATCTACTGTCTCTGTTATATTATGACAGACCAGCTAGATCTACTGTATCTATTATATTATGACAGACCAGCTAGATCTACTGTATCTACTATATTATGACAGACCAGCTAGATCTACTGACTCTATTATAATGTGACAGACCAGCTAGATCAACTGTATCTATTATATTATGACAGACCAGCTAGATCTACTGACTCTATTATATTATGACAGACCAACTAGATCTACTGTTTCTAATACATTATGACAGACCAGCTAGATCTACTGTCTCTACTATAGTATGACAGACCAGCAAGACCTAATGTCCCTATTATATTATGACAGACCAGCTAGATCTACTGTATCTATTATATTATGACAGACCAGCTAGATCTACTGTTTCTAATACATTATGACAGACCAGCTAGATCTACTGTCTCTACTATATTATGACAGACCAGCTAGATCTACTGTCTCTGTTTTATTATGACAGACCAGCTAGATCAACTGTATTTATTATCTTATGACAGACCAGATAGATCAACTGTATTTATTATATTATGACAGACCAGCTAGATCTACTGTTTCTAAAACATTATGACAGACCAGCTAGATCTACTGTCTCTGTTATATTATGACAGACCAGCTAGATCTACTGTCTCTGTTATATTATGACAGACCAGCTAGATCTACTGTCTCTATTATATTATGACATACCAGCTAGATCTGTCTCTATTATAGTATGACAGACCAGCTAGATCTACTGTACCTATTATATTATGACAGACCAGCAAGATCTACTGTCTCTACTATATTATGACAGACCAGTTAGATCTACTGTACCTATTATATTATGACAGACCAGCAAGATCTACTGTCTCTACTATATTATGACAGACCAGCTGGATCTACTGACTCTATTATATTAAGACAGACCAGATAGATCTACTGTCCTATTATATTATGACAGACCAGCTAGATCTACTGTATCTATATTATGACAGACCAGCTAAATCTACTGTCTCTGTTATATTATGACAGACCAGCTAGATCTACTGTTTCTAATACATTATGACAGACCAGCTAGATCTACTGTCTCTACTATATTATGACAGACCAGCTAGATCTACTGTCTCTGTTATATTATGACAGACCAGCTAGATCAACTGTATTTATTATCTTATGACAGACCAGATAGATCAACTGTATTTATTATATTATGACAGACCAGCTAGATCTACTGTTTCTAAAACATTATGACAGACCAGCTAGATCTACTGTCTCTATTATATTATGACAGACCAGCTAGATCTACTGACTCTATTATATTACGACAGACCAGCTAGATCTACTGTATCTATTATATTATGACAGACCAGCTAGATCTACTGACTCTGCTATATTATGACAGACCAGCTAGATCTACTGTCTCTTCTACATTATGACAGACCAGCTAGATCTACTGTCTCTATTATATTATGACAGACCAGCTAGATCTACTGTCTCTACTATAGTGTGACAGACCAGCAAGACCTAATGTCCCTATTATATTATGACAGACCAGCTAGATCTACTGTATCTATTATATTATGACAGACCAGCTAGATCTACTGTCTCTACTATATTATGACAGACCAGCTAGATCTACTGTATCTATTATATTATGACAGACCAGCTAGATCTACTGTCTCTGTTATATTATGACAGACCAGCTAGATCTACTGTCTCTGTTATATTATGACAGACCAGCTAGATCTACTGTATCTATTATATTATGACATACCAGCTAGATCTGTCTCTATTATAGTATGACAGACCAGCTAGATCTACTGTACCTATTATATTATGACAGACCAGCAAGATCTACTGTCTCTACTATATTATGATAGACCAGCTAGATCTACTGTATCTATTATATTATGACAGACCAGCTAGATCTACTGTCTCTACTAAATTATGACAGACCAGATAGATCAACTGTTTCTAATACATTATGACAGACCAGCTAGATCTACTGTCTCTGTTATATTATGACAGACCAGCTAGATCTACTGTCTCTATTATATTATGACATACCAGCTAGATCTGTCTCTACTATATTATGATAGACCAGCTAGATCTACTGTATCTATTATATTATGACAGACCAGCTAGATCTACTGTTTCTAAAACATAATGACAGACCAGCTAGATCTTATGACAGACCAGTTTCTAATATATTATGACAGACCAGCTAGATCTACTGTCTCTATTATATTATGACAGACCAGCTAGATCTACTGTCCCTATTATATTATGACAGACCAGCAAGACCTAATGTCCCTATTATATTATGACAGACCAGCTAGATCTACTGTATCTAATATATTATGACAGACCAGCTAAATCTACTGTCTCTATTATATTATGACAGACCAGCAAGACCTAATGTCCCTATTATATTATGACAGACCAGCTAGATCTACTGTTTCTAAAACATTATGACAGACCAGCTAGATCTACCGTTTCTAATATATTATGAAAGACCAGCTAGATCTACTGTCTCTATTTTATTATGACAGACCAGCTAGATCTACTGTCCTATTATATTATGACAGACCAGCAAGATCTAATGTCCCTATTATATTAAGACAGACCTGCTAGATCTACTGTCTCTATTATATTATGACAGACCAGCTAGATCTACTGTATCTATTATATTATGACAGACCAGCTAGATCTACTGTATCTACTATATTATGACAGACCAGCTAGATCTACTGTCTCTATTATATTATGACAGACCAGCTAGATCTACTGACTCTATTACATTATGACAGACCAGATAGATCAACTGTATCTATTATATTATGACAGACCAGCTAGATCTACTGTTTCTAAAACATAATGACAGACCAGCTAGATCTACTGTCTCTACTATATTATGACAGACCAGCTAGATCTACTGTCTCTGTTATATTATGACAGACCAGCTAGATCAAATGTATGTATTATATTATGACAGACCAGATAGATCAACTGTATTTATTATATTATGACAGACCAGCTAGATCTACTGTTTCTAAAACATTATGACAGACCAGCTAGATCTACTGTCTCTGTTATATTATGACAGACCAGCTAGATCTACTTTCTATGTTATATTATGACAGACCAGCTAGATCTACTGTCTCTGTTATATTATGACATACCAGCTAGATCTGTCTCGATTATAGTATGACAGACCAGCTAGATCTACTGTACCTATTATATTATGACAGACCAGCAAGATCTACTGTCTCTACTATATTATGACAGACCAGCTAGATCTACTGTATCTATTATATTATGACAGACCAGCTAGATCTACTGTCTCTACTAAATTATGACAGACCAGATAGATCAACTGTTTCTAATACATTATGACAGACCAGCTAAATCTACTGTCTCTATTATATTATGACAGACCAGCTAGATCTACTGTCTCTATTATATTATGACAGACCAGCTAGATCTACTGTCTCTATTATATTATGACAGACCAGCTAGATCTACTGACTCTATTATATTATGATAGACCAGCTAGATCTACTGTCCCTATTATATTATGACAGACCAGCAAGACCTAATGTCCCTATTATATTAAGACAGACCTGCTAGATCTACTGTCTCTATTATATTATGACAGACCAGATAGATCAACTGTATTTATTATATTATGACAGACCAGCTAGATCTACTGTATCTATTATATTATGACAGACCAGCTAGATCTACTGTATCTACTATATTATGACAGACCAGCAAGACCTAATGTCCCTATTATATTATGACAGACCAGCTAGATCTACTGTATCTAATATATTATGACAGACCAGCTAGATCTACTGTTTCTAAAACATTATGACAGACCAGCTAGATCTACTGTCTCTGTTATATTATGACAGACCAGCTAGATCTACTGTCTCTATTATATTATGACATACCAGCTAGATCTGTCTCTATTATAGTATGACAGACCAGCTAGATCTACTGTCTCTATTATATTATGACAGACCAGCTAGATGTACTGACTCTATTATATTATGACAGACCAGATAGATCAACTGTATCTATTATATTATGACAGGCCAGCTAGATCTACTGTTTCTAAAACATAATGACAGACCAGCTAGATCTACCGTTTCTAATATATTATGACAGACCAGCTAGATCTACTGTCTCTATTATATTATGACAGACCAGCTAGATCTACTGTCCCTATTATATTATGACAGACCAGCAAGACCTAATGTCCCTATTATATTATGACAGACCAGCTAGATCTGTCTCTATTATAGTATGACAGACCAGCTAGATCTACTGTCTCTATTATATTATGACAGACCAGCTAGATCTACTGTCTCTATTATAGTATGACAGACCAGCTAGATCTACTGTCTCTATTATATTATGACAGACCAGCTAGATCTACTGTATCTATTATATTATGACAGACCAGCTAGATCTACTGTCTCTGCTATATTATGACAGACCAGCTAGATCTACTGTCTCTTCTACATTATGACAGACCAGCTCTACTGTCTCTACTATATTATGACAGACCAGCTAGATCTACTGTCTCTATTATATTATGACAGACCAGCTAGATCTACTGTCCTATTATATTATGACAGACCAGCTAGATCTACTGTATCTATTATATTATGACAGACCAGCTAGATCTACTGTCTCTACTATATTATGACAGACCAGCTAGATCTACTGTCTCTATTATATTATGACAGACCAGCTAGATCTACTGTCCCTATTATATTATGACAGACCAGCTAGATCTACTGTTTCTAATACATTATGACAGACCAGCTAGATCTACTGTCTCTATTATATTATGACAGACCAGCTAGATCTACTGTCTCTATTATATTATGACAGACCAGCTAGATCTACTGTACCTATTATATTATGACAGACCAGCAAGATCTACTGTCCCTATTATATTATGACAGACCAGCTAGATCTACTGTATCTATTATATTATGACAGACCAGCTAGATCTACTGTCTCTATTATATTATGACAGACCAGATAGATCAACTGTTTCTAATACATTATGACAGACCAGCTAGATCTACTGTCTCTATTATATTATGACAGACCAGCTAGATCTACTGTCTCTATTATATTATGACATACCAGCTAGATCTGTCTCTATTATATTATGACAGACCAGCTAGATCTACTGTATCTATTATATTATGACAGACCAGCTAGATCTACTGTTTCTAAAACATAATGACAGACCAGCTAGATCTACTGTCTCTAATATATTATGACAGACCAGCTAGATCTACTGTCTCTATTATATTATGACAGACCAGCTAGATCTACTGTCCCTATTATATTATGACAGACCAGCAAGACCTAATGTCCTATTATATTATGACAGACCAGCTAGATCTACTGTATCTACTATATTATGACAGACCAGCTAAATCTACTGTCTCTATTATATTATGACAGACCAGCTAGATCTACTGTCCCTATTATATTATGACAGACCAGCTAGATCTACTGTTTCTAAAACATTATGACAGACCAGCTAGATCTACTGTCTCTATTATATTATGACAGACCAGCTAGATCTACTGTCTCTATTTTATTATGACAGACCAGCTAGATCTACTGTCCCTATTATATTATGACAGACCAGCAAGATCTAATGTCCCTATTATATTAAGACAGACCTGCTAGATCTACTGTCTCTATTATATTATGACAGACCAGCTAGATCTACTGTCTCTATTATATTATGACAGACCAGCTAGATCTACTGTCTCTACTATATTATGACAGACCAGCTAGATCTACTGTCTCTATTATATTATTACAGACCAGCTAGATCTACTGTCTCTATTATATTATGACAGACCAGATAGATCTACTGTATCTATTATATTATGACAGACCAGCTAGATCTACTGTTTCTAAAACATTATGACAGACCAGCTAGATCTACTGTCTCTACTATATTATGACAAACCTGCTAGATCTACTGCCTCTATTATATTATGACAGACCAGCTAGATCAAATGTCTCTATTATATTATGACAGACCAGATAGATCTACTGTATCTATTATATTATGACAGACCAGCTAGATCTACTGTTTCTAAAACATTATGACAGACCAGCTAGATCTACTGTCTCTATTATATTATGACAGACCAGCTAGATCTACTGTCTCTGTTATATTATGACAGACCAGCTAGATCTACTGTCTCTATTATATTATGACATACCAGCTAGATCTGTCTCTATTATATTATGACAGACCAGCTAGATCCACTGTCTCTATTATATTATGACAGACCAGCTAGATCTACTGTATCTATTATATTATGACAGACCAGCTAGATCTACTGTATCTATTATATTATGACAGACCAGCTAGATCTACTGTCCTATTATATTATGACAGACCAGCTAGATCTAACTGTTTCTAATATATTATGACAGACCAGCTAAATCTACTGTCTCTATTATATTATGACAGACCAGCTAGATCTACTGTCTCTATTATATTATGACAGACCAGCTAGATCTACTGTATCTATTATATTATGACAGACCAGCTAGATCTACTGTCTCTATATATTATGACAGACCAGCTAGATCTACTGTCCCTATTATATTATGACAGACCAGCTTGATCTACTGTCGCTATTATATTATGACAGACCAGCTAGATCTACTGTCTCTATTATATTATGACAGACCAGCTAGATCTACTGTATATATTATATTATGAGAGACCAGCTAGATCTACTGTCTCTAATATATTATGACATACCAGCTAGATCTACTGTCTCTATTATATTATGACAGACCAGCTAGATCTACTGTCTCTATTATATTATGACAGACCAGCTAGATCTACTGTCTCTATTATATTATGACAGACCAGCTAGATCTACTGTCTCTATTATATTATGACAGACCAGCTAGATCTACTGTCTCTGTTATATTATGACAGACCAGCTAGATCTACTGCCTCTAAATATTATGACAGACCAGCTAGATCTGTCTCTATTATATTATGACAGACCAGCTAGATCTACTGTCTCTATTATATTATGACAGACCAGCTAGATCTACTGTCCTCTATTATATTATGACAGACCAGCTAGATCTACTGTCTCTATTATATTATGACAGACCAGCTAGATCTACTGTCTCTATTATATTATGACAGACCAGCTAGATCTACTGTTTCTAAAACATATTATGACAGACCAGCTAGATCTACTGTCTCTATTATATTATGACAGACCAGCTAGATCTACTGTCTCTATTATATTATGACAGACCAGCTAGATCTACTGTCTCTATTATATTATGACAGACCAGCTAGATCTACTGTTTCTATTATATTATGACAGACCAGCTAGATCTACTGTATCTATTATATTATGACAGACCAGCTAGATCTACTGTTTCTAAAACATAATGACAGACCAGCTAGATCTACTGTTTCTAATATATTATGACAGACCAGCTAGATCTACTGTCTCTATTATATTATGACAGACCAGCTAGATCTACTGTCTCTATTATATTATGACAGACCAGCTAGACCTAATGTCTCTATTATATTATGACAGACCAGCTAGATCTACTGTCTCTATTATATTATGACAGACCAGCTAGATCTACTGTCTCTATTATATTATGACAGACCAGCAAGATCGACTGTCTCTACTATATTATGACAGACCAGCTAGATCTACTGTTTCTAATACATTATGACAGACCAGCTAGATCTACTGTCTCTACTATATTATGACAGACCAGCAAGACCTAATGTCCCTATTATATTATGACAGACCAGCTAGATCTACTGTCTCTATTATATTATGACAGACCAGATAGATCTACTGTCCCTATTATATTATGACACACCAGCTAGATCTACTGTATCTATTATATTATGACAGACCAGCTAGATCTACTGTCTCTATTATATTATGACAGACCAGCAAGACCTACTGTCCCTATTATATTATGACAGACCAGCTAGATCTACTGTTTCTAAAGATCTGTCTCTATTATATTATGACAGACCAGCTAGATCTACTGTCTCTATTATATTATGACAGACCAGCTAGATCTACTGTCTCTGTTATATTATGACAGACCAGCTAGATCAACTGTATTTATTATATTATGACAGACCAGCTAGATCAACTGTTTCTAACATATTATGACAGACCAGCTAGATCTACTGTTTCTAAAATATTATGACAGACCAGCTAGATCTACTGTCTCTATTATATTATGACAGACCAGCTAGATCTAATGTCCCTATTATATTATGACAGACCAGCTAGATCTACTGTCTCTATTATATTATGACAGACCAGCTAGATCTACTGTATCTATTATATTATGACAGACCAGCTAGATCTACTGTATCTATTATATTATGACAGACCAGCTAGATCTACTGTATCTATTATATTATGACAGACCAGCTAGATCTACTGTCTCTATTATATTATGACAGACCAGCTAGATCTACTGTCTCTATTATATTATGACAGACCAGCTAGATCTACTGTCTCTAT
This sequence comes from Oncorhynchus tshawytscha, assembly GCF_018296145.1. Classification (NCBI taxonomy): domain Eukaryota; kingdom Metazoa; phylum Chordata; class Actinopteri; order Salmoniformes; family Salmonidae; genus Oncorhynchus; species Oncorhynchus tshawytscha. The sequence continues at coordinate 46,031 of NW_024608281.1, read as the reverse complement.
TATATTATGACAGACCAGCTAGATCTACTGTATCTATTATATTATGACAGACCAGCTAGATCTACTGTCCCTATTATATTATGACAGACCAGCTAGATCTACTGTCTCTATTATATTATGACAGACCAGCTAGATCTACTGTCTCTATTGTATTATGAGAGACCAGCTAGATCTACTGTATCTATTATATTATGACAGACCAGCTAGATCTACTGTCTCTATTATATTATGACAGACCAGCTAGATCTACTGTCTCTATTATATTATGACAGACCAGCTAGATCTACTGTCTCTATTATATTATGACAGACCAGCTAGATCTACTGTATCTATTATATTATGACAGACCAGCTAGATCTACTGTCTCTATTATATTATGACAGACCAGCTAGATCTAATGTCTCTATTATATTATGACAGACCAGCTAGATCTACTGTCTCTATTATATTATGACAGACCAGCTAGATCTACTGTTCTATTATATTATGACAGACCAGCTAGATCTACTGTCTCTACTATATTATGACAGACCAGCTAGATCTACTGTTTCTAATATATTATGACAGACCAGCTAGATCTACTGTCTCTATTATATTATGACAGACCAGCTAGATCTACTGTCTCTATTATATTATGACATACCAGCTAGATCTGTCTCTATTATATTATGACAGACCAGCTAGATCTGTCTCTATTATAGTATGACAGACAAGCTAGATCTACTGTCTCTATTATATTATGACAGACCAGCTAGATCAACTGTATCTATTATATTATGACAGACCAGCTAGATCTACTGTTTCTAAAACATAATGACAGACCAGCTAGATCTACCGTTTCTAATATATTATGACAGACCAGCTAGATCTACTGTCTCTATTATATTATGACAGACCAGCTAGATCTACTGTATCTATTATATTATGACAGACCAGCTAGATCTACTGTTTCTAATATATTATGACAGACCAGCTAGATCTACTGTCTCTATTATATTATGACAGACCAGCTAGATCTACTGTTTCTAAAACATTATGACAGACCAGCTAGATCTACTGTCTCTGTTATATTATGACAGACCAGCTAGATCTACTGTCTCTATTATATTATGACAGACCAGCTAGATCTACTGTATCTATTATATCATGACAGACCAGCTAGATCTGTCTCTATTATAGTATGACAGACCAGCTAGATCTACTGTATATATATGACAGACCAGCTAAATCTACTGTCTCTATTATATTATGACAGACCAGCTAGATCTACTGTCTCTATTATATTATGGCAGACCAGCTAGATCTACTGTATCTATTATATTATGACAGACCAGCTAGATCTACTGTATCTACTATATTATGACAGACCAGCAAGACCTAATGTCCCTATTATATTATGACAGACCAGCTAGATCTACTGTATCCATTATATTATGACAGACCAGCTAGATCTACTGTTTCTAATAAATTATGACAGACCAGCTAGATCTACTGTCTCTACTAAATTATGACAGACCAGATAGATCAACTGTTTCTAATACATTATGACAGACCAGCTAGATCTACTGTCTCTGTTATGTTATGACAGACCAGCTAGATCTACTGTCTCTATTATATTATGACATGCCAGCTAGATCTGTCTCTATTATAGTATGACAGACCAGCTAGATCTACTGTCTCTATTATATTATGACAGACCAGCTAGATGTACTGACTGTATTATATTATGACAGACCAGATAGATCAACTGTATCTATTATATTATGACAGGCCAGCTAGATCTACTGTTTCTAAAACATAATGACAGACCAGCTAGATCTACCGTTTCTAATATATTATGACAGACCAGCTAGATCTACTGTCTCTATTATATTATGACAGACCAGCTAGATCTACTGTCCTATTATATTATGACAGACCAGCAAGACCTAATGTCCTATTATATTATGACAGACCAGCTAGATCTACTGTATCGACTATATTATGACAGACCAGCTAAATCTACTGTCTCTATTATATTATGACAGACCAGCAAGACCTAATGTCCCTATTATATTATGACAGACCAGTTAGATCTACTGTATCTATTATATTATGACAGACCAGCTAGATCTACTGTTTCTAATACATTATGACAGACCAGCTAGATCTACTGTCTCTACTATATTATGACAGACCAGCTAGATCTACTGTATCTACTATATTATGACAGACCAGCTAGATCTACTGTTTCTAATACATTATGACAGACCAGCTAGATCTACTGTCTCTACTATATTATGACAGACCAGCAAGACCTAATTTCCTATTATATTATGACAGACCAGCTAGATCTACTGTATCTATTATATTATGACAGACCAGCTAGATCTACTGTTTCTAATACATTATGAAAGACCAGCTAGATCTACTGTATCTATTATATTATGACAGACCAGCTAGATCTACTGTCTCTATTATATTATGACAGACCAGCTAGATCAACAGTATTTATTATATTATGACAGACTAGATAGATCAACTGTATTTATTATATTATGACAGACCAGCTAGATCTACTGTTTCTAAAACATTATGACAGACCAGCTAGATCTACTGTCTCTGTTATATTATGACAGACCAGCTAGATCTACTGTCTCTGTTATATTATGACAGACCAGCTAGATCTACTGTCTCTATTATATTATGACATACCAGCTAGATCTGTCTCTATTATAGTATGACAGACCAGCTAGATCTACTGTACCTATTATATTATGACAGACCAGCAAGATCTACTGTATCGACTATATTATGACAGACCATCTAAATCTACTGTCTCTGTTATATTATGACAGACCAGCTAGATCTACTGTATCTATTATATTATGACAGACCAGCTAGATCTACTGTATCTACTATATTATGACAGACCAGCTAGATCTACTGACTCTATTATAATGTGACAGACCAGCTAGATCAACTGTATCTATTATATTATGACAGACCAGCTAGATCTACTGACACTATTATATTATGACAGACCAACTAGATCTACTGTTTCTAATACAGTATGACATACCAGCTAGATCTACTGTCTCTACTATAGTATGACAGACCAGCAAGACCTAATGTCCCTATTATATTATGACAGACCAGCTAGATCTACTGTATCTATTATATTATGACAGACCAGCTAGATCTACTGTTTCTAATACATTATGACAGACCAGCTAGATCTACTGTCTCTACTATATTATGACAGACCAGCTAGATCTACTGTCTCTGTTATATTATGACAGACCAGCTAGATCAACTGTATTTATTATCTTATGACAGACCAGATAGATCAACTGTATTTATTATATTATGACAGACCAGCTAGATCTACTGTTTCTAAAACATTATGACAGACCAGCTAGATCTACTGTCTCTGTTATATTATGACAGACCAGCTAGATCTACTGTCTCTGTTATATTATGACAGACCAGCTAGATCTACTGTCTCTATTATATTATGACATACCAGCTAGATCTGTCTCTATTATAGTATGACAGACCAGCTAGATCTACTGTACCTATTATATTATGACAGACCAGCAAGATCTACTGTCTCTACTATATTATGACAGACCAGCTAGATCTACTGACTCTATTATATTATGACAGACCAGCAAGACCTAATGTCCCTATTATATTATGACAGACCAGCTAGATCTACTGTATCTATTATATTATGACAGACCAGCTAGATCTACTGTTTCTAATACATTATGACAGACCAGCTAGATCTACTGTCTCTACTATATTATGACAGACCAGCTAGATCTACTGTCTCTGTTATATTATGACAGACCAGCTAGATCAACTGTATTTATTATATTATGACAGACCAGATAGATCAACTCTATTTATTATATTATGACAGACCAGCTAGATCTACTGTTTCTAAAACATTATGACAGACCAGCTAGATCTACTGTCTCTGTTATATTATGACAGACCAGCTAGATCTACTGTCTCTGTTATATTATGACAGACCAGCTAGATCTACTGTATCTATTATATTATGACATACCAGCTAGATCTGTCTCTATTATAGTATGACAGACCAGCTAGATCTACTGTACCTATTATATTATGACAGACCAGCAAGATCTACTGTCTCTACTATATTATGACAGACCAGCTAGATCTACTTTATCTATTATATTATGACAGACCAGCTAGATCTACTGTCTCTACTAAATTATGACAGACCAGATAGATCAACTGTTTCTAATACATTATGACAGACCAGCTAGATCTACTGTCTCTGTTATATTATGACAGACCAGCTAGATCTACTGTCTCTATTATATTATGACATACCAGCTAGATCTGTCTCTATTATAGTATGACAGACCAGCTAGATCTACTGACTCTATTATATTTTGACAGACCAGCTAGATCAACTGTATTTATTATATTATGACAGAACAGCTAGATCTACTGTTTCTAAAACATTATGACAGACCAGCTAGATCTACTGTCTCTGTTATATTATGACAGACCAGCTAGATCTACTGTCTCTGTTATATTATGACAGACCAGCTAGATCTACTGTATCTATTATATTATGACATACCAGCTAGATCTGTCTCTATTATAGTATGACAGACCAGCTAGATCTACTGTCTCTATTATATTATGACATACCAGCTAGATCTGTCTCTATTATAGTATGACAGACCAGCTAGATCTACTGTCTCTATTATATTATGACAGACCAGCTATATCTACTGACTCTATTATATTATGACAGACCAGATAGATCAACTGTATCTATTATATTATGACAGACCAGCTAGATCTACTGTTTCTAAAACATAATGACAGACCAGCTAGATCTACCGTTTCTAATATATTATGACAGACCAGCTAGATCTACTGTCTCTATTATATTATGACAGACCAGCTAGATCTACTGTCCCTATTATATTATGACAGACCAGCAAGACCTAATGTCCCTATTATATTATGACAGACCAGCTAGATCTACTGTATCGACTATATTATGACAGACCAGCTAAATCTACTGTCTCTATTATATTATGACAGACCAGCAAGACCTAATGTCCCTATTATATTATGACAGACCAGCTAGATCTACTGTTTCTAATACATTATGACAGACCAGCTAGATCTACTGTCTCTACTATATTATGACAGACCAGGAAGACCTAATGTCCCTATTATATTATGACAGACCAGCTAGATCTACTGTCCCTATTATATTATGACAGACCAGCAAGACCTAATGTCCCTATTATATTATGACAGACCAGCTAGATCTACTGTTTCTAATACATTATGACAGACCAGCTAGATCTACTGTCTCTACTATATTATGACAGACCAGGAAGACCTAATGTCCCTATTATATTATGACAGACCAGCTAGATCTACTGTATCTATTATATTATGACAGACCAGCTAGATCTACTGTTTCTAATACATTATGACAGACCAGCTAGATCTACTGTCTCTACTATATTATGACAGACCAGCTAGATCTACTCTCTCTGTTATATTATGACAGACCAGCTAGATCAACTGTATTTATTATATTATGACAGACTAGATAGATCAACTGTATTTATTATAGTATGACAGACCAGCTAGATCTACTGTACCTATTATATTATGACAGACCAGCAAGATCTACTGTCTCTACTATATTATGACAGACCAGCTAGATCTACTGACTCTATTATATTAAGACAGACCAGATCGATCTACTGTCCCTATTATATTATGACAGACCAGCTAGATCTACTGTATCGACTATATTATGACAGACCATCTAAATCTACTGTCTCTGTTATATTATGACAGACCAGCTAGATCTACTGTATCTATTATATTATGACAGACCAGCTAGATCTACTGTATCTACTATATTATGACAGACCAGCTAGATCTACTGACTCTATTATAATGTGACAGACCAGCTAGATCAACTGTATCTATTATATTATGACAGACCAGCTAGATCTACTGACTCTATTATATTATGACAGACCAACTAGATCTACTGTTTCTAATACAGTATGACAGACCAGCTAGATCTACTGTCTCTACTATAGTATGACAGACCAGCAAGATCTACTGTCTCTACTATATTATGACAGACCAGCTAGATCTACTGTCTCTATTATATTATGACAGACCAGCTAGATCTACTGTCTCTATTATATTATGACAGACCAGCTAGATCTACTGTCTCTACTATATTATGACAGACCAGGAAGACCTAATGTCCCTATTATATTATGACAGACCAGCTAGATCTACTGTATCTATTATATTATGACAGACCAGCTAGATCTACTGTTTCTAATACATTATGACAGACCAGCTAGATCTACTGTATCTACTATATTATGACAGACCAGCTAGATCTACTGACTCTATTATAATGTGACAGACCAGCTAGATCTACTGTATCTACTATATTATGACAGACCAGCTAGATCTACTGACTCTATTATAATGTGACAGACCAGCTAGATCAACTGTATCTATTATATTATGACAGACCAGCTAGATCTACTGACTCTATTATATTATGACAGACCAACTAGATCTACTGTTTCTAATACAGTATGACAGACCAGCTAGATCTACTGTCTCTACTATAGTATGACAGACCAGCAAGACCTAATGTCCCTATTATATTATGACAGACCAGCTAGATCTACTGTATCTATTATATTATGACAGACCAGCTAGATCTACTGTTTCTAATACATTATGACAGACCAGCTAGATCTACTGTCTCTACTATATTATGACAGACCAGGAAGACCTAATGTCCCTATTATATTATGACAGACCAGCTAGATCTACTGTATCTATTATATTATGACAGACCAGCTAGATCTACTGTTTCTAATACATTATGACAGACCAGCTAGATCTACTGTCTCTACTATATTATGACAGACCAGCTAGATCTACTCTCTCTGTTATATTATGACAGACCAGCTAGATCAACTGTATTTATTATATTATGACAGACTAGATAGATCAACTGTATTTATTATATTATGACAGACCAGCTAGATCTACTGTTTCTAAAACATTATGACAGACCAGCTAGATCTACTGTCTCTGTTATATTATGACAGACCAGCTAGATCTACTGTCTCTGTTATATTATGACAGACCAGCTAGATCTACTGTCTCTATTATATTATGACAGACCAGCTAGATCTACTGTCTCTATTATATTATGACAGACCAGCTAGATCTACTGTATCTATTATATTATGACAGACCAGCTAGATCTACTGTCTCTATTATATTATGACAGACCAGATAGATCTACTGTCCCTATTATATTATGACAGACCAGCTAGATCTACTGTATCGACTATATTATGACAGACCATCTAAATCTACTGTCTCTGTTATATTATGACAGACCAGCTAGATCTACTGTATCTATTATATTATGACAGACCAGCTAGATCTACTGTATCTACTATATTATGACAGACCAGCTAGATCTACTGACTCTATTATAATGTGACAGACCAGCTAGATCAACTGTATCTATTATATTATGACAGACCAGCTAGATCTACTGACTCTATTATATTATGACAGACCAACTAGATCTACTGTTTCTAATACAGTATGACAGACCAGCTAGATCTACTGTCTCTACTATAGTATGACAGACCAGCAAGACCTAATGTCCTATTATATTATGACAGACCAGCTAGATCTACTGTATCTATTATATTATGACAGACCAGCTAGATCTACTGTTTCTAATACATTATGACAGACCAGCTAGATCTACTGTCTCTACTATATTATGACAGACCAGCTAGATCTACTGTCTCTGTTATATTATGACAGACCAGCTAGATCAACTGTATTTATTATCTTATGACAGACCAGATAGATCAACTGTATTTATTATATTATGACAGACCAGCTAGATCTACTGTTTCTAAAACATTATGACAGACCAGCTAGATCTACTGTCTCTGTTATATTATGACAGACCAGCTAGATCTACTGTCTCTGTTATATTATGACAGACCAGCTAGATCTACTGTCTTTATTATATTATGACAGACCAGCTAGATCTGTCTCTATTGTACTATGACAGACCAGCTAGATCTACTGTCTCTATTATATTATGACAGACCAGCTAGATCAACTGTATCTATTATATTATGACAGACCAGCTAGATCTACTGACTCTATTATATTATGACAGACCAGCAAGACCTAATGTCCCTATTATATTATGACAGACCAGCTAGATCTACTGTATCTATTATATTATGACAGACCAGCTAGATCTACTGTTTCTAAAACATAATGACAGACCAGCTAGATCTACCGTTTCTAATATATTATGACAGACCAGCTAGATCTACTGTCTCTATTATATTATGACAGACCAGCTAGATCAACTGTATTTATTATATTATGACAGACCAGATAGATCAACTGTATTTATTATATTATGACAGACCAGCTAGATCTACTGTTTCTAAAACATTATGACAGACCAGCTAGATCTACTGTCTCTGTTATATTATGACAGACCAGCTAGATCTACTGTCTCTGTTATATTATGACAGACCAGCTAGATCTACTGTATCTATTATATTATGACATACCAGCTAGATCTGTCTCTATTATAGTATGACAGACCAGCTAGATCTACTGTACCTATTATATTATGACAGACCAGCAAGATCTACTGTCTCTACTATATTATGACAGACCAGCTAGATCTACTTTATCTATTATATTATGACAGACCAGCTAGATCTACTGTCTCTACTAAATTATGACAGACCAGATAGATCAACTGTTTCTAATACATTATGACAGACCAGCTAGATCTACTGTCTCTGTTATATTATGACAGACCAGCTAGATCTACTGTCTCTATTATATTATGACATACCAGCTAGATCTGTCTCTATTATAGTATGACAGACCAGCTAGATCTACTGTCTCTATTATATTATGACAGACCAGCTAGATCTACTGACTCTATTATATTTTGACAGACCAGCTAGATCAACTGTATTTATTATATTATGACAGACCAGATAGATCAACTGTATTTATTATATTATGACAGACCAGCTAGATCTACTGTTTCTAAAACATTATGACAGACCAGCTAGATCTACTGTCTCTGTTATATTATGACAGACCAGCTAGATCTACTGTCTCTGTTATATTATGACAGACCAGCTAGATCTACTGTATCTATTATATTATGACAGACCAGCTAGATCTACTGTATCTACTATATTATGACAGACCAGCTAGATCTACTGACTCTATTATAATGTGACAGACCAGCTAGATCAACTGTATCTATTATATTATGACAGACCAGCTAGATCTACTGACTCTATTATATTATGACAGACCATCTAGATCTACTGTTTCTAATACAGTATGACAGACCAGCTAGATCTACTGTCTCTACTATAGTATGACAGACCAGCAAGACCTAATGTCCCTATTATATTATGACAGACCAGCTAGATCTACTGTATCTATTATATTATGACAGACCAGCTAGATCTACTGTTTCTAATACATTATGACAGACCAGCTAGATCTACTGTCTCTACTATATTATGACAGACCAGCTAGATCTACTGTCTCTGTTATATTATGACAGACCAGCTAGATCAACTGTATTTATTATCTTATGACAGACCAGATAGATCAACTGTATTTATTATATTATGACAGACCAGCTAGATCTACTGTTTCTAAAACATTATGACAGACCAGTTAGATCTACTGTCTCTGTTATATTATGACAGACCAGCTAGATCTACTGTCTCTGTTATATTATGACAGACCAGCTAGATCTACTGTCTCTATTATATTATGACATACCAGCTAGATCTGTCTCTATTATAGTATGACAGACCAGCTAGATCTACTGTACCTATTATATTATGACAGACCAGCAAGATCTACTGTCTCTACTATATTATGACAGACCAGCTAGATCTACTGACTCTATTATATTATGACAGACCAGCAAGACCTAATGTCCCTATTATATTATGACAGACCAGCTAGATCTACTGTATCTATTATATTATGACAGACCAGCTAGATCTACTGTTTCTAATACATTTTGACAGACCAGCTAGATCTACTGTCTCTACTATATTATGACAGACCAGCTAGATCTACTGTCTCTGTTATATTATGACAGACCAGCTAGATCAACTGTATTTATTATATTATGACAGACCAGATAGATCAACTGTATTTATTATATTATGACAGACCAGCTAGATCTACTGTTTCTAAAACATTATGACAGACCAGCTAGATCTACTGTCTCTGTTATATTATGACAGACCAGCTAGATCTACTGTCTCTGTTATATTATGACAGACCAGCTAGATCTACTGTCCCTATTATATTATGACAGACTATTATATTATGACAGACCAGCTAGATCTACTGTCTCTATTATATTATGACAGACCAGCTAGATCTACTTCATCTATTATATTATGACAGACCAGCTAGATCTACTGTCTCTACTAAATTATGACAGACCAGATAGATCAACTGTTTCTAATACATTATGACAGACCAGCTAGATCTACTGTCTCTGTTATATTATGACAGACCAGCTAGATCTACTGTCTCTATTATATTATGACATACCAGCTAGATCTGTCTCTATTATAGTATGACAGACCAGCTAGATCTACTGTCTCTATTATATTATGACAGACCAGCTAGATCTACTGACTCTATTATATTTTGACAGACCAGCTAGATCAACTGTATTTATTATATTATGACAGACCAGATAGATCAACTGTATTTATTATATTATGACAGACCAGCTAGATCTACTGTTTCTAAAACATTATGACAGACCAGCTAGATCTACTGTCTCTGTTATATTATGACAGACCAGCTAGATCTACTGTCTCTGTTATATTATGACAGACCAGCTAGATCTACTGTATCTATTATATTATGACATACCAGCTAGATCTGTCTCTATTATAGTATGACAGACCAGCTAGATCTACTGTCTCTATTATATTATGACATACCAGCTAGATCTGTCTCTATTATAGTATGACAGACCAGCTAGATCTACTGTCTCTATTATATTATGACAGACCAGCTAGATCTACTGACTCTATTATATTATGACAGACCAGATAGATCAACTGTATCTATTATATTATGACAGACCAGCTAGATCTACTGTTTCTAAAACATAATGACAGACCAGCTAGATCTACCGTTTCTAATATATTATGACAGACCAGCTAGATCTACTGTCTCTATTATATTATGACAGACCAGCTAGATCTACTGTCCCTATTATATTATGACAGACCAGCAAGACCTAATGTCCCTATTATATTATGACAGACCAGCTAGATCTACTGTATCGACTATATTATGACAGACCAGCTAAATCTACTGTCTCTATTATATTATGACAGACCAGCAAGACCTAATGTCCCTATTATATTATGACAGACCAGCTAGATCTACTGTTTCTAATACATTATGACAGACCAGCTAGATCTACTGTCTCTACTATATTATGACAGACCAGGAAGACCTAATGTCCCTATTATATTATGACAGACCAGCTAGATCTACTGTATCTATTATATTATGACAGACCAGCTAGATCTACTGTTTCTAATACATTATGACAGACCAGCTAGATCTACTGTCTCTACTATATTATGACAGACCAGCTAGATCTACTGTCTCTGTTATATTATGACAGACCAGCTAGATCAACTGTATTTATTATATTATGACAGACCAGATAGATCAACTGTATTTATTATATTATGACAGACCAGCTAGATCTACTGTTTCTAAAACATTATGACAGACCAGATAGATCTACTGTCCCTATTATATTATGACAGACCAGCAAGACCTAATGTCCCTATTATATTAAGACAGACCTGCTAGATCTACTGTCTCTATTATATTATGACAGACCAGCTAGATCTACTGTATCTATTATATTATGACAGACCAGCTAGATCTACTGTCTCTATTATATTATGACAGACCAGCTAGATCTACTGTCTTAACATATTATGACAGACCAGCTAGATCTACTGTCTCTATTATATTATGACAGACCAGCTAGATCTACTGTCTCTATTATATTATGACAGACCAGCTAGATCTACTGTATCTATTATATCATGACATCTAGATCTGTCTCTATTATGACAGACCAGCTAAATCTACTGTCTCTATTATATTATGACAGACCAGCTAGATCTACTGTCTCTATTATATTATGACAGACCAGCTAGATCTACTGTATCTATTATATTATGACAGACCAGCTAGATCTACTGTATCTACTATATTATGACAGACCAGCAAGACCTAATGTCCCTATTATATTATGACAGACCAGCTAGATCTACTGTATCTATTATATTATGACAGACCAGCTAGATCTACTGTTTCTAATAAATTATGACAGACCAGCTAGATCTACTGTCTCTACTAAATTATGACAGACCAGATAGATCAACTGTTTCTAATACATTATGACAGACCAGCTAGATCTACTGTCTCTACTATATTATGACAGACCAGCTAGATCTACTGTCTCTGTTATATTATGACAGACCAGCTAGATCAACTGTATTTATTATATTATGACAGACCAGATAGATCAACTGTATTTATTATATTATGACAGACCAGCTAGATCTACTGTTTCTAATACATTATGACAGACCAGCTAGATCTACTGTCTCTACTATATTATGACAGACCAGCTAGATCTACTGTCTCTATTATATTATGACAGACCAGCTAGATCTACTGTATCTATTATATTATGACAGACCAGCTAGATCTACTGTATCTACTATATTATGACAGACCAGCAAGACCTAATGTCCCTATTATATTATGACAGACCAGCTAGATCTACTGTATCTATTATATTATGACAGACCAGCTAGATCTACTGTTTCTAATAAATTATGACAGACCAGCTAGATCTACTGTCTCTACTAAATTATGACAGACCAGATAGATCAACTGTTTCTAATACATTATGACAGACCAGCTAGATCTACTGTCTCTACTATATTATGACAGACCAGCTAGATCTACTGTCTCTGTTATATTATGACAGACCAGCTAGATCAACTGTATTTATTATATTATGACAGACCAGATAGATCAACTGTATTTATTATATTATGACAGACCAGCTAGATCTACTGTTTCTAAAACATTATGACAGACCAGCTAGATCTACTGTCTCTGTTATATTATGACAGACCAGCTAGATCTACTGTCTCTGTTATATTATGACAGACCAGCTAGATCTACTGTATCTATTATATTATGACATACCAGCTAGATATGTCTCTATTATAGTATGACAGACCAGCTAGATCTACTGTACCTATTATATTATGACAAACCAGCAAGATCTACTGTCTCTACTATATTATGACAGACCAGCTAGATCTACTTTATCTATTATATTATGACAGACCAGCTAGATCTACTGTCTCTACTAAATTATGACAGACCAGATAGATCAACTGTTTCTAATACATTATGACAGACCAGCTAGATCTACTGTCTCTGTTATATTATGACAGACCAGCTAGATCTACTGTCTCTATTATATTATGACATACCAGCTAGATCTGTCTCTATTATAGTATGACAGACCAGCTAGATCTACTGTCTCTATTATATTATGACAGACCAGCTAGATCTACTGACTCTATTATATTTTGACAGACCAGCTAGATCAACTGTATTTATTATATTATGACAGACCAGATAGATCAACTGTATTTATTATATTATGACAGACCAGCTAGATCTACTGTTTCAAAAACATTATGACAGACCAGCTAGATCTACTGTCTCTGTTATATTATGACAGACCAGCTAGATCTACTGTCTCTGTTATATTATGACAGACCAGCTAGATCTACTGTATCTATTATATTATGACATACCAGCTAGATCTGTCTCTATTATAGTATGAGAGACCAGCTAGATCTACTGTCTCTATTATATTATGACATACCAGCTAGATCTGTCTCTATTATAGTATGACAGACCAGCTAGATCTACTGTCTCTATTATATTATGACAGACCAGCTAGATCTACTGACTCTATTATATTATGACAGACCAGATAGATCAACTGTATCTATTATATTATGACAGACCAGCTAGATCTACTGTTTCTAAAACATAATGACAGACCAGCTAGATCTACCGTTTCTAATATATTATGACAGACCAGCTAGATCTACTGTCTCTATTATATTATGACAGACCAGCTAGATCTACTGTCCCTATTATATTATGACAGACCAGCAAGACCTAATGTCCCTATTATATTATGACAGACCAGCTAGATCTACTGTATCGACTATATTATGACAGACCAGCTAAATCTACTGTCTCTATTATATTATGACAGACCAGCAAGACCTAATGTCCCTATTATATTATGACAGACCAGCTAGATCTACTGTTTCTAATACATTATGACAGACCAGCTAGATCTACTGTCTCTACTATATTATGACAGACCAGGAAGACCTAATGTCCCTATTATATTATGACAGACGAGCTAGATCTACTGTCTCTTTTATATTATGACAGACCAGCTAGATCTACTGTATTTATTATATTATGACAGACCAGATAGATCTACTGTCCTATTATATTATGACAGACCAGCTAGATCTACTGTTTCTAAAACATTATGACAGACCAGATAGATCTACTGTCCCTATTATATTATGACAGACCAGCAAGACCTAATGTCCCTATTATATTAAGACAGACCTGCTAGATCTACTGTATCTATTATATTATGACAGACCAGCTAGATCTACTGTATCTATTATATTATGACAGACCAGCTAGATCTACTGTTTCTAAAACATTATGACAGACCAGCTAGATCTACTGTCTCTGTTATATTATGACAGACCAGCTAGATCTACTGTATCTATTATATTATGACAGACCAGCTAGATCTACTGTCTCTATTATATTATGACAGACCAGCTAGATCTACTGTACCTAAAATATTATGACAGACCAGCTAGATCTACTGTCTCTATTATATTATGACAGACCAGCTAGATCTACTGTCTCTATTATATTATGACAGACCAGCTAGATCAACTGTATTTATTATATTATGACAGACCAGATAGATCAACTGTATTTATTATATTATGACAGACCAGCTAGATCTACTGTTTCTAAAACATTATGACAGACCAGATAGATCTACTGTCTCTACTATATTATGACAGACCAGCTAGATCTACTGTATCTATTATATTATGACAGACCAGCTAGATCTACTGTCTCTACTAAATTATGACAGACCAGATAGATCAACTGTCCCTATTATATTATGACAGACCAGCAAGACCTAATGTCCCTATTATATTATGACAGACCAGCTAGATCTACTGTATCTACTATATTATGACAGACCAGCTAGATCTACTGTCTCTACTATATTATGACAGACCAGCAAGACCTAATGTCCCTATTATATTATGACAGACCAGCTAGATCTACTGTTTCTAATACATTATGACAGACCAGCTAGATCTACTGTCTCTACTATATTATGACAGACCAGGAAGACCTAATGTCCCTATTATATTATGACAGACCAGCTAGATCTACTGTATCTATTATATTATGACAGACCAGCTAGATCTACTGTCTCTGTTATATTATGACAGACCAGCTAGATCAACTGTATTTATTATATTATGACAGACCAGATAGATCAACTGTATTTATTATATTATGACAGACCAGCTAGATCTACTGTTTCTAAAACATTATGACAGACCAGATAGATCTACTGTCCCTATTATATTATGACAGACCAGCAAGACCTAATGTCCCTATTATATTAAGACAGACCTGCTAGATCTACTGTCTCTATTATATTATGACAGACCAGCTAGATCTACTGTATCTATTATATTATGACAGACCAGCTAGATCTACTGTATCTATTATATTATGACAGACCAGCTAGATCTACTGTATCTATTATATTATGACAGACCAGCTAGATCTACTGTATCTATTATATTATGACAGACCAGCTAGATCTACTGTTTCTAAAACATTATGACAGACCAGCTAGATCTACTGTCTCTGTTATATTATGACAGACCAGCTAGATCTACTGTCTCTGTTATATTATGACAGACCAGCTAGATCTACTGTATCTATTATATTATGACATACCAGCTAGATCTGTCTCTATTATAGTATGACAGACCAGCTAGATCTACTGTACCTAAAACATTATGACAGACCAGCTAGATCTACTGTCTCTGTTATATTATGACAGACCAGCTAGATCTACTGTATCTATTATATTATGACATACCAGCTAGATCTGTCTCTATTATAGTATGACAGACCAGCTAGATCTACTGTACCTAAAACATTATGACAGACCAGCTAGATCTACTGTCTCTGTTATATTATGACAGACCAGCTAGATCTACTGTCTCTGTTATATTATGACAGACCAGCTAGATCTACTGTATCTATTATATTATTACATACCAGCTAGATCTGTCTCTATTATAGTATGACAGACCAGCTAGATCTACTGTACCTATTATATTATGACAGACCAGCAAGATCTACTGTCTCTACTATATTATGACAGACCAGCTAGATCTACAGTATCTATTATATTATGACAGACCAGCTAGATCTACTGTCTCTACTAAATTATGACAGACCAGATAGATCAACTGTCCCTATTATATTATGACAGACCAGCAAGACCTAATGTCCCTATTATATTATGACAGACCAGCTAGATCTACTGTATCTATTATATTATGACATACCAGCTAGATCTGTCTCTATTATAGTATGACAGACCAGCTAGATCTACTGTACCTAAAACATTATGACAGACCAGCTAGATCTACTGTCTCTGTTATATTATGACAGACCAGCTAGATCTACTGTCTCTGTTATATTATGACAGACCAGCTAGATCTACTGTATCTATTATATTATGACATACCAGCTAGATCTGTCTCTATTATAGTATGACAGACCAGCTAGATCTACTGTACCTATTATATTATGACAGACCAGCAAGATCTACTGTCTCTACTATATTATGACAGACCAGCTAGATCTACTGTATCTATTATAATATGACAGACCAGCTAGATCTACTGTCTCTGTTATATTATGACAGACCAGCTAGATCTACTGTATCTATTATATTATGACATACCAGCTAGATCTACTGTATCTATTATATTATGACAGACCAGCTAGATCTACTGTACCTAAAATATTATGACAGACCAGGTAGATCTACTGTCTCTATTATATTATGACAGACCAGCTAGATCTACTGTCTCTGTTATATTATGACAGACCAGCTAGATCTACTGTATCTATTATATTATGACATACCAGCTAGATCTGTCTCTATTATAGTATGACAGACCAGCTAGATCTACTGTACCTATTATATTATGACAGACCAGCAAGATCTACTGTCTCTACTATATTATGACAGACCAGCTAGATCTACTGTCCCTATTATATTATGACAGACCAGCTAGATCTACTGTATCGACTATATTATGACAGACCAGATAGATCAACTGTCCCTATTATATTATGACAGACCAGCAAGACCTAATGTCCCTATTATATTATGACAGACCAGCTAGATCTACTGTATCTACTATATTATGACAGACCAGCTAGATCTACTGACTCTATTATATTATGACAGACCAGCAAGACCTAATGTCCCTATTATATTATGACAGACCAGCTAGATCTACTGTTTCTAATACATTATGACAGACCAGCTAGATCTACTGTCTCTACTATATTATGACAGACCAGCTAGATCAACTGTATTTATTATATTATGACAGACCAGATAGATCAACTGTATTTATTATATTATGACAGACCAGCTAGATCTACTGTTTCTAAAACATTATGACAGACCAGCTACATCTACTGTCTCTACTATATTATGACAGACCAGCAAGACCTATTGTCCCTATTATATTATGACAGACCAGCTAGATCTACTGTCTCTATTATATTATGACAGACCAGCTAGATCTACTGTATCTATTATATTATGATAGACCAGCTAGATCTACTGTATCTATTATCTTATGACAGACCAGCTATGTCTACTGTTTCTATTATATTATGACAGACCACCTAGATCTACTGTATCTATTATATTATGACAGACCAGCTAGATCTACTGTTTCTATTATATTATGACAGACCATCTAGATCTACTATCTCTATTATGTTATGACAGACCAGCTAGATCTACTTCATCTATTATATTATGAAAGACCAGCTAGATCTACTGTATCTATTATATTATGACATACCAGCTAGATCTGTCTCTATTATAGTATGACAGACCAGCTAGATCTACTGTACCTAAAACATTATGACAGACCAGCTAGATCTACTGTCTCTGTTATATTATGACAGACCAGCTAGATCTACTGTATCTATTATATTATGACATACCAGCTAGATCTGTCTCTATTATAGTATGACAGACCAGCTAGATCTACTGTACCTAAAACATTATGACAGACCAGCTAGATCTACTGTCTCTATTATATTATGACAGACCAGCTAGATCTACTGTCTCTGTTATATTATGACAGACCAGCTAGATCTACTGTATCTATTATATTATGACATACCAGCTAGATCTGTCTCTATTATAGTATGACAGACCAGCTAGATCTACTGTATCTATTATATTATGACAGACCAGATAGATCTACTGTCTCTACTATATTATGACAGACCAGCTAGATCTACTGTATCTATTATATTATGACAGACCAGCTAGATCTACTGTCTCTACTATATTATGACAGACCAGCTAGATCAACTGTCCCTATTATATTATGACAGACCAGCAAGACCTAATGTCCCTATTATATTATGACAGACCAGCTAGATCTACTGTATCGACTATATTATGACAGACCAGCTAAATCTACTGTCTCTATTATATTATGACAGACCAGCAAGACCTAATGTCCCTATTATATTATGACAGACCAGCTAGATCTACTGTTTCTAATACATTATGACAGACCAGCTAGATCTACTGTCTCTACTATATTATGACAGACCAGGAAGACCTAATGTCCCTATTATATTATGACAGACCAGCTAGATCTACTGTATCTATTATATTATGACAGACCAGCTAGATCTACTGTCTCTATTATATTATGACAGACCAGCTAGATCAACTGTATTTATTATATTATGACAGACCAGATAGATCAACTGTATTTATTATATTATGACAGACCAGCTAGATCTACTGTTTCTAAAACATTATGACAGACCAGATAGATCTACTGTCCCTATTATATTATGACAGACCAGCAAGACCTAATGTCCCTATTATATTAAGACAGACCAGCTAGATCTACTGTCTCTATTATAATATGACAGACCAGCTAGATATACTGTCTCTATTATATTATGACAGACCAGCTAGATCTACTGTATCTATTATATTATGACAGACCAGCTAGATCTACTGTATATTATATTATGACAGACCAGCTAGATCTACTGTATCTATTATATTATGACAGACCAGCTAGATCTACTGTCTCTATTATATTATGACAGACCAGCTATCTATGTATAAAATATTATGACAGACCAGCTAGATCTACTGTCTCTATTATATTATGACAGACCAGCTAGATCTACTGTCTCTATTATATTATGACAGACCAGCTAGATCTACTGTATCTATTATATTATGACAGACCAGCTAGATCTGTCTCTATTATAATATGACAGACCAGCTAGATCTACTGTATCTATTATATTATGACAGACCAGCTAGATCTACTGTATCTATTATATTATGACAGACCAGCTAGATCTACTGTATCTATTATATTATGACAGACCAGCTAGATCTACTGTCTCTACTAAATTATGACAGACCAGATAGATCAACTGTCCCTATTATATTATGACAGACCAGCAAGACCTAATGTCCCTATTATATTATGACAGACCAGCTAGATCTACTGTATCGACTATATTATGACAGACCAGCTAAATCTACTGTCTCTATTATATTATGACAGACCAGCAAGACCTAATGTCCCTATTATATTATGACAGACCAGCTAGATCTACTGTTTCTAATACATTATGACAGACCAGCTAGATCTACTGTCTCTACTATATTATGACAGACCAGGAAGACCTAATGTCCCTATTATATTATGACAGACCAGCTAGATCTACTGTATCTATTATATTATGACAGACCAGCTAGATCTACTGTCTCTGTTATATTATGACAGACCAGCTAGATCAACTGTATTTATTATATTATGACAGACCAGATAGATCAACTGTATTTATTATATTATGACAGACCAGCTAGATCTACTGTTTCTAAAACATTATGACAGACCAGATAGATCTACTGTCTCTATTATATTATGACAGACCAGCTAGATCTACTGTATCTATTATATTATGACAGACCAGCTAGATCTACTGTCTCTATTATATTATGACAGACCAGCTAGATCTACTGTATCTATTATATTATGACAGACCAGCTAGATCTACTGTATCTATTATATTATGACAGACCAGCTAGATCTACTGTATCTATTATATTATGACAGACCAGCTAGATCTACTGTATCTATTATATTATGACAGACCAGCTAGATCTACTGTTTCTAAAACATTATGACAGACCAGCTAGATCTACTGTCTCTATTATATTATGACAGACCAGCTAGATCTACTGTCTCTATTATATTATGACAGACCAGCTAGATCTACTGTATCTATTATATTATGACAGACCAGCTAGATCTGTCTCTATTATATTATGACAGACCAGCTAGATCTACTGTACTATTATAAAACCAGCTAGATCTTATGACAGACCAGCTAGATCTACTGTCTCTGTTATATTATGACAGACCAGCTAGATCTACTGTATCTATTATATTATGACATACCAGCTAGATCTGTCTCTATTATAGTATGACAGACCAGCTAGATCTACTGTACCTATTATATTATGACAGACCAGCTAGATCAACTGTCTCTATTATATTATGACAGACCAGCTAGATCTACTGTCTCTACTATATTAAGACAGACCAGCTAGATCTACTGTCTCTATTATATTATGACAGACCAGCTAGATCTACTGTATCTATTATATTATGACAGACCAGCTAGATCTGTCTCTATTATAGTATGACAGACCAGCTAGATCTACTGTACCTAAAACATTATGACAGACCAGCTAGATCTACTGTCTCTATTATATTATGACAGACCAGCTAGATCTACTGTCTCTGTTATATTATGACAGACCAGCTAGATCTACTGTATCTATTATATTATGACATACCAGCTAGATCTGTCTCTATTATAGTATGACAGACCAGCTAGATCTACTGTACCTATTATATTATGACAGACCAGCAAGATCTACTGTCTCTACTATATTATGACAGACCAGCTAGATCTACTGTATCTATTATATTATGACAGACCAGCTAGATCTACTGTCTCTACTAAATTATGACAGACCAGATAGATCAACTGTCCCTATTATATTATGACAGACCAGCAAGACCTAATGTCCCTATTATATTATGACAGACCAGCTAGATCTACTGTATCGACTATATTATGACAGACCAGCTAAATCTACTGTCTCTATTATATTATGACAGACCAGCAAGACCTAATGTCCCTATTATATTATGACAGACCAGCTAGATCTACTGTATCTATTATATTATGACAGACCAGCTAGATCTACTGTCTCTATTATAGTATGACAGACCAGCTAGATCTACTGTATCTATTATATTATGACAGACCAGATAGATCAACTGTATTATTATATTATGACAGACCAGCTAGATCTACTGTTTCTAAAACATTATGACAGACCAGATAGATCTACTGTCCCTATTATATTATGACAGACCAGCAAGACCTAATGTCCCTATTATATTAAGACAGACCAGCTAGATCTACTGTCTCTATTATATTATGACAGACCAGCTAGATCTACTGTATCTATTATATTATGACAGACCAGCTAGATCTACTGTCTCTATTATATTATGACAGACCAGCTAGATCTACTGTATCTATTATATTATGACAGACCAGCTAGATCTACTGTCTCTATTATATTATGACAGACCAGCTAGATCTACTGTTTCTAAAACATTATGACAGACCAGCTAGATCTACTGTATCTATTATATTATGACAGACCAGCTAGATCTACTGTCTCTGTTATATTATGACAGACCAGCTAGATCTACTGTATCTATTATATTATGACATACCAGCTAGATCTGTCTCTATTATAGTATGACAGACCAGCTAGATCTACTGTACCTAAAACATTATGACAGACCAGCTAGATCTACTGTCTCTAGATATATTATGACAGACCAGCTAGATCTACTGTATCTATTATATTATGACAGACCAGCTAGATCTGTCTCTATTATAGTATGACAGACCAGCTAGATCTACTGTACCTAAAACATTATGACAGACCAGCTAGATCTACTGTCTCTGTTATATTATGACAGACCAGCTAGATCTACTGTCTCTGTTATATTATGACAGACCAGCTAGATCTACTGTATCTATTATATTATGACATACCAGCTAGATCTGTCTCTATTATAGTATGACAGACCAGCTAGATCTACTGTACCTATTATATTATGACAGACCAGCAAGATCTACTGTCTCTACTATATTATGACAGACCAGCTAGATCTACTGTATCTATTATATTATGACAGACCAGCTAGATCTACTGTCTCTACTAAATTATGACAGACCAGATAGATCAACTGTCCCTATTATATTATGACAGACCAGCAAGACCTAATGTCCCTATTATATTATGACAGACCAGCTAGATCTACTGTATCGACTATATTATGACAGACCAGCTAAATCTACTGTCTCTATTATATTATGACAGACCAGCAAGACCTAATGTCCCTATTATATTATGACAGACCAGCTAGATCTACTGTTTCTAATACATTATGACAGACCAGCTAGATCTACTGTCTCTACTATATTATGACAGACCAGGAAGACCTAATGTCCCTATTATATTATGACAGACCAGCTAGATCTACTGTATCTATTATATTATGACAGACCAGCTAGATCTACTGTCTCTATTATATTATGACAGACCAGCTAGATCAACTGTATTTATTATATTATGACAGACCAGATAGATCAACTGTATTTATTATATTATGACAGACCAGCTAGATCTACTGTTTCTAAAACATTATGACAGACCAGATAGATCTACTGTCCCTATTATATTATGACAGACCAGCAAGACCTAATGTCCCTATTATATTAAGACAGACCAGCTAGATCTACTGTCTCTATTATATTATGACAGACCAGCTAGATCTACTGTATCTATTATATTATGACAGACCAGCTAGATCTACTGTATCTATTATATTATGACAGACCAGCTAGATCTACTGTATCTATTATATTATGACAGACCAGCTAGATCTACTGTATCTATATATTATGACAGACCAGCTAGATCTACTGTCCTCTATTATATTATGACAGACCAGCTAGATCTACTGTCTCTATTATATTATGACAGACCAGCTAGATCTACTGTCTCTATTATATTATGACAGACCAGCTAGATCTACTGTCTCTATTATATTATGACAGACCAGCTAGATCTACTGTCTCTATTATATTATGACAGACCAGCTAGATCTACTGTCTCTATTATATTATGACAGACCAGCTAGATCTACTGTTTCTAAAACATTATGACAGACCAGCTAGATCTACTGTCTCTGTTATATTATGACAGACCAGCTAGATCTACTGTCTCTGTTATATTATGACAGACCAGCTAGATTCTACTGTCTCTATTATATTATGACATACCAGCTAGATCTGTCTCTATTATAGTATGACAGACCAGCTAGATCTAATGTACCTAAAACATTATGACAGACCAGCTAGATCTACTGTCTCTGTTATATTATGACAGACCAGCTAGATCTACTGTATCTATTATATTATGACATACCAGCTAGATCTGTCTCTATTATAGTATGACAGACCAGCTAGATCTACTGTACCTAAAACATTATGACAGACCAGCTAGATCTACTGTCTCTGTTATATTATGACAGACCAGCTAGATCTACTGTCTCTGTTATATTATGACAGACCAGCTAGATCTACTGTATCTATTATATTATGACATACCAGCTAGATCTGTCTCTATTATAGTAGTATGACAGACCAGCTAGATCTACTGTACCTATTATATTATGACAGACCAGCAAGATCTACTGTCTCTACTATATTATGACAGACCAGCTAGATCTACTGTATCTATTATATTATGACAGACCAGCTAGATCTACTGTCTCTACTAAATTATGACAGACCAGATAGATCAACTGTCCCTATTATATTATGACAGACCAGCAAGACCTAATGTCCCTATTATATTATGACAGACCAGCTAGATCTACTGTATCGACTATATTATGACAGACCAGCTAAATCTACTGTCTCTATTATATTATGACAGACCAGCAAGACCTAATGTCCCTATTATATTATGACAGACCAGCTAGATCTACTGTTTCTAATACATTATGACAGACCAGCTAGATCTACTGTCTCTACTATATTATGACAGACCAGGAAGACCTAATGTCCCTATTATATTATGACAGACCAGCTAGATCTACTGTATCTATTATATTATGACAGACCAGCTAGATCTACTGTCTCTGTTATATTATGACAGACCAGCTAGATCAACTGTATTTATTATATTATGACAGACCAGATAGATCAACTGTATTTATTATATTATGACAGACCAGCTAGATCTACTGTTTCTAAAACATTATGACAGACCAGATAGATCTACTGTCCCTATTATATTATGACAGACCAGCAAGACCTAATGTCCCTATTATATTAAGACAGACCTGCTAGATCTACTGTCTCTATTATATTATGACAGACCAGCTAGATCTACTGTATCTATTATATTATGACAGACCAGCTAGATCTACTGTATCTATTATATTATGACAGACCAGCTAGATCTACTGTATCTATTATATTATGACAGACCAGCTAGATCTACTGTATCTATTATATTATGACAGACCAGCTAGATCTACTGTTTCTAAAACATTATGACAGACCAGCTAGATCTACTGTCTCTGTTATATTATGACAGACCAGCTAGATCTACTGTCTCTGTTATATTATGACAGACCAGCTAGAGATCTACTGTATCTATTATATTATGACATACCAGCTAGATCTGTCTCTATTATAGTATGACAGACCAGCTAGATCTACTGTACCTAAAACATTATGACAGACCAGCTAGATCTACTGTCTCTGTTATATTATGACAGACCAGCTAGATCTACTGTCTCTGTTATATTATGACAGACCAGCTAGATCTACTGTATCTATTATATTATGACAGACCAGCTAGATCTGTCTCTATTATAGTATGACAGACCAGCTAGATCTACTGTACCTATTATATTATGACAGACCAGCAAGATCTACTGTCTCTACTATATTATGACAGACCAGCTAGATCTACTGTATCTATTATATTATGACAGACCAGCTAGATCTACTGTCTCTACTAAATTATGACAGACCAGATAGATCAACTGTCCCTATTATATTATGACAGACCAGCAAGACCTAATGTCCCTATTATATTATGACAGACCAGCTAGATCTACTGTATGTATCGACTATATTATGACAGACCAGCTAAATCTACTGTCTCTATTATATTATGACAGACCAGCAAGACCTAATGTCCCTATTATATTATGACAGACCAGCTAGATCTACTGTTTCTAATACATTATGACAGACCAGCTAGATCTACTGTCTCTACTATATTATGACAGACCAGGAAGACCTAATGTCCCTATTATATTATGACAGACCAGCTAGATCTACTGTATCTATTATATTATGACAGACCAGCTAGATCTACTGTTTCTAATACATTATGACAGACCAGCTAGATCTACTGTCTCTATATATTATGACAGACCAGCTAGATCTACTGTCTCTGTTATATTATGACAGACCAGCTAGATCAACTGTATTTATTATATTATGACAGACCAGATAGATCAACTGTATTTATTATATTATGACAGACCAGCTAGATCTACTGTTTCTAAAACATTATGACAGACCAGATAGATCTACTGTCCCTATTATATTATGACAGACCAGCAAGACCTAATGTCCCTATTATATTAAGACAGACCTGCTAGATCTACTGTCTCTATTATATTATGACAGACCAGCTAGATCTACTGTATCTATTATATTATGACAGACCAGCTAGATCTACTGTATCTATTATATTATGACAGACCAGCTAGATCTACTGTTTCTAAAACATTATGACAGACCAGCTAGATCTACTGTCTCTGTTATATTATGACAGACCAGCTAGATCTACTGTCTCTGTTATATTATGACAGACCAGCTAGATCTACTGTATCTATTATATTATGACATACCAGCTAGATCTGTCTCTATTATAGTATGACAGACCAGCTAGATCTACTGTACCTAAAACATTATGACAGACCAGCTAGATCTACTGTCTCTGTTATATTATGACAGACCAGCTAGATCTACTGTCTCTGTTATATTATGACAGACCAGCTAGATCTACTGTATCTATTATATTATGACATACCAGCTAGATCTGTCTCTATTATAGTATGACAGACCAGCTAGATCTACTGTTTCTAAAACATTATGACAGACCAGCTAGATCTACTGTCTCTGTTATATTATGACAGACCAGCTAGATCTACTGTCTCTGTTATATTATGACAGACCAGCTAGATCTACTGTATCTATTATATTATGACATACCAGCTAAATCTGTCTCTATTATAGTATGACAGACCAGCTAGATCTACTGTACCTAAAACATTATGACAGACCAGCTAGATCTACTGTCTCTGTTATATTATGACAGACCAGCTAGATCTACTGTATCTATTATATTATGACAGACCAGCTAGATCTACTGTATCTATTATATTATGACAGACCAGCTAGATCTACTGTACCTAAAACATTATGACAGACCAGCTAGATCTACTGTCTCTATTATATTATGACAGACCAGCTAGATCTACTGTCTCTATTATATTATGACAGACCAGCTAGATCTACTGTCTCTATTATATTATGACAGACCAGCTAGATCTACTGTCTCTGTTATATTATGACAGACCAGCTAGATCTACTGTATCTATTATATTATGACATACCAGCTAGATCTGTCTCTATTATAGTATGACAGACCAGCTAGATCTACTGTACCTATTATATTATGACAGACCAGCAAGATCTACTGTCTCTACTATATTATGACAGACCAGCTAGATCTACTGTATCTATTATATTATGACAGACCAGCTAGATCTACTGTCTCTACTAAATTATGACAGACCAGATAGATCAACTGTCCCTATTATATTATGACAGACCAGCAAGACCTAATGTCCCTATTATATTATGACAGACCAGCTAGATCTACTGTATCGACTATATTATGACAGACCAGCTAAATCTACTGTCTCTATTATATTATGACAGACCAGCAAGACCTAATGTCCCTATTATATTATGACAGACCAGCTAGATCTACTGTTTCTAATACATTATGACAGACCAGCTAGATCTACTGTCTCTACTATATTATGACAGACCAGGAAGACCTAATGTCCCTATTATATTATGACAGACCAGCTAGATCTACTGTATCTATTATATTATGACAGACCAGCTAGATCTACTGTCTCTGTTATATTATGACAGACCAGCTAGATCAACTGTATTTATTATATTATGACAGACCAGATAGATCAACTGTATTTATTATATTATGACAGACCAGCTAGATCTACTGTTTCTAAAACATTATGACAGACCAGATAGATCTACTGTCCCTATTATATTATGACAGACCAGCAAGACCTAATGTCCCTATTATATTAAGACAGACCTGCTAGATCTACTGTCTCTATTATATTATGACAGACCAGCAAGACCTAATGTCCCTATTATATTATGACAGACCAGCTAGATCTACTGTATCATCTATATTATGACAGACCAGCTAAATCTACTGTCTCTATTATATTATGACAGACCAGCTAGATCTACTGTATCTATTATATTATGACAGACCAGCTAGATCTACTGTTTCTAAAACATTATGACAGACCAGCTAGATCTACTGTCTCTGTTATATTATGACAGACCAGCTAGATCTACTGTCTCTGTTATATTATGACAGACCAGCTAGATCTACTGTATCTATTATATTATGACATACCAGCTAGATCTGTCTCTATTATAGTATGACAGACCAGCTAGATCTACTGTACCTAAAACATTATGACAGACCAGCTAGATCTACTGTCTCTGTTATATTATGACAGACCAGCTAGATCTACTGTCTCTGTTATATTATGACAGACCAGCTAGATCTACTGTATCTATTATATTATGACATACCAGCTAGATCTGTCTCTATTATAGTATGACAGACCAGCTAGATCTAGACCAGCTAGATCTACTGTACCTATTATATTATGACAGACCAGCAAGATCTACTGTCTCTACTATATTATGACAGACCAGCTAGATCTACTGTATCTATTATATTATGACAGACCAGCTAGATCTACTGTCTCTACTAAATTATGACAGACCAGATAGATCAACTGTCCCTATTATATTATGACAGACCAGCAAGACCTAATGTCCCTATTATATTATGACAGACCAGCTAGATCTACTGTATCGACTATATTATGACAGACCAGCTAAATCTACTGTCTCTATTATATTATGACAGACCAGCAAGACCTAATGTCCCTATTATATTATGACAGACCAGCTAGATCTACTGTTTCTAATACATTATGACAGACCAGCTAGATCTACTGTCTCTACTATATTATGACAGACCAGGAAGACCTAATGTCCCTATTATATTATGACAGACCAGCTAGATCTACTGTATCTATTATATTATGACAGACCAGCTAGATCTACTGTACCTAAAATATTATGACAGACCAGCTAGATCTACTGTCTCTATTATATTATGACAGACCAGCTAGATCTACTGTATCTATTATATTATGACAGACCAGCTAGATCTGTCTCTATTATATATTATGACAGACCAGCTAGATCTACTGTACCTAAAACATTATGACAGACCAGCTAGATCTACTGTCTCTGTTATATTATGACAGACCAGCTAGATCTACTGTCTCTGTTATATTATGACAGACCAGCTAGATCTACTGTATCTATTATATTATGACAGACCAGCTAGATCTACTGTCTCTATTATATTATGACAGACCAGCTAGATCTACTGTACCTATTATATTATGACAGACCAGCAAGATCTACTGTCTCTATTATATTATGACAGACCAGCTAGATCTACTGTATCTATTATATTATGACAGACCAGCTAGATCTACTGTCTCTATTAAATTATGACAGACCAGATAGATCAACTGTCCCTATTATATTATGACAGACCAGCAAGACCTAATGTCCCTATTATATTATGACAGACCAGCTAGATCTACTGTATCTACTATATTATGACAGACCAGCTAGATCTACTGTCTCTATTATATTATGACAGACCAGCAAGACCTAATGTCCCTATTATATTATGACAGACCAGCTAGATCTACTGTTTCTAATACATTATGACAGACCAGCTAGATCTACTGTCTCTACTATATTATGACAGACCAGGAAGACCTAATGTCCCTATTATATTATGACAGACCAGCTAGATCTACTGTATCTATTATATTATGACAGACCAGCTAGATCTACTGTCTCTGTTATATTATGACAGACCAGCTAGATCAACTGTATTTATTATATTATGACAGACCAGATAGATCAACTGTATTTATTATATTATGACAGACCAGCTAGATCTACTGACTCTATTATATTATGACAGACCAGATAGATCAACTGTCCCTATTATATTATGACAGACCAGCAAGACCTAATGTCCCTATTATATTAAGACAGACCTGCTAGATCTACTGTCTCTATTATATTATGACAGACCAGCTAGATCTACTGTATCTATTATATTATGACAGACCAGCTAGATCTACTGTATCTATTATATTATGACAGACCAGCTAGATCTACTGTATCTATTATATTATGACAGACCAGCTAGATCTACTGTTTCTAAAACATTATGACAGACCAGCTAGATCTACTGTCTCTGTTATATTATGACAGACCAGCTAGATCTACTGTCTCTGTTATATTATGACAGACCAGCTAGATCTACTGTATCTATTATATTATGACATACCAGCTAGATCTGTCTCTATTATAGTATGACAGACCAGCTAGATCTACTGTACCTAAAACATTATGACAGACCAGCTAGATCTACTGTCTCTGTTATATTATGACAGACCAGCTAGATCTACTGTCTCTGTTATATTATGACAGACCAGCTAGATCTACTGTATCTATTATATTATGACATACCAGCTAGATCTGTCTCTATTATAGTATGACAGACCAGCTAGATCTACTGTACCTATTATATTATGACAGACCAGCAAGATCTACTGTCTCTACTATATTATGACAGACCAGCTAGATCTACTGTATCTATTATATTATGACAGACCAGCTAGATCTACTGTCTCTACTAAATTATGACAGACCAGATAGATCAACTGTCCCTATTATATTATGACAGACCAGCAAGACCTAATGTCCCTATTATATTATGACAGACCAGCTAGATCTACTGTATCGACTATATTATGACAGACCAGCTAAA
Source organism: Oncorhynchus tshawytscha (assembly GCF_018296145.1). Taxonomy (NCBI): domain Eukaryota; kingdom Metazoa; phylum Chordata; class Actinopteri; order Salmoniformes; family Salmonidae; genus Oncorhynchus; species Oncorhynchus tshawytscha. Next base: position 14,875 of record NW_024608281.1, on the reverse strand, counting down.
TCTACTGTCTCTATTATATTATGACAGACCAGCAAGACCTAATGTCCCTATTATATTATGACAGACCAGCTAGATCTACTGTTTCTAATACATTATGACAGACCAGCTAGATCTACTGTCTCTACTATATTATGACAGACCAGGAAGACCTAATGTCCCTATTATATTATGACAGACCAGCTAGATCTACTGTATCTATTATATTATGACAGACCAGCTAGATCTACTGTTTCTAATACATTATGACAGACCAGCTAGATCTACTGTCTCTACTATATTATGACAGACCAGCTAGATCTACTGTCTCTGTTATATTATGACAGACCAGCTAGATCAACTGTATTTATTATATTATGACAGACCAGATAGATCAACTGTATTTATTATATTATGACAGACCAGCTAGATCTACTGTTTCTAAAACATTATGACAGACCAGATAGATCTACTGTCCCTATTATATTATGACAGACCAGCAAGACCTAATGTCCCTATTATATTAAGACAGACCTGCTAGATCTACTGTCTCTATTATATTATGACAGACCAGCTAGATCTACTGTATCTATTATATTATGACAGACCAGCTAGATCTACTGTATCTATTATATTATGACAGACCAGCTAGATCTACTGTTTCTAAAACATTATGACAGACCAGCTAGATCTACTGTCTCTGTTATATTATGACAGACCAGCTAGATCTACTGTCTCTGTTATATTATGACAGACCAGCTAGATCTACTGTATCTATTATATTATGACATACCAGCTAGATCTGTCTCTATTATAGTATGACAGACCAGCTAGATCTACTGTACCTAAAACATTATGACAGACCAGCTAGATCTACTGTCTCTGTTATATTATGACAGACCAGCTAGATCTACTGTCTCTGTTATATTATGACAGACCAGCTAGATCTACTGTATCTATTATATTATGACATACCAGCTAGATCTGTCTCTATTATAGTATGACAGACCAGCTAGATCTACTGTACCTATTATATTATGACAGACCAGCAAGATCTACTGTCTCTACTATATTATGACAGACCAGCTAGATCTACTGTATCTATTATATTATGACAGACCAGCTAGATCTACTGTCTCTACTAAATTATGACAGACCAGATAGATCAACTGTTTCTAATACATTATGACAGACCAGCTAGATCTACTGTCTCTACTTATATTATGACAGACCAGCTAGATCTACTGTCTCTATTATATTATGACAGACCAGCTAGATCTACTGTCCCTATTATATTATGACAGACCAGCAAGACTTAATGTCCCTATTATATTATGACAGACCAGCTAGATCTACTGTATCTATTATATTATGACAGACCAGCTAGATCTACTGTCTCTATTATATTATCACAGACCAGCTAGATCTACTGTATCTATTATATTATGACAGACCAGCTAGATCTACTGTCTCTATTATATTATGACAGACCAGCTAGATCTACTGTATCTACTATATTATGACAGACCAGCAAGACCTAATGTCCCTATTATATTAAGACAGACCAGCTAGATCTACTGTCTCTATTATATTATGACAGACCAGCTAGATCTACTGTATCTATTATATTATGACAGACAAGCTAGATCTACTGTATCTACCATATTATGACAGACCAGCAAGACCTAATGTCCCTATTATATTATGACAGACCAGCTAGATCTACTGTCTCTGTTATATTATGACAGACCAGCTAGATCTACTGTCTCTATTATATTATGACAGACCAGCTAGATCTACTGTCTCTATTATATTATGACAGACCAGCTAGATCTGTCTCTATTATATTATGACAGACCAGCTAGATCTACTGTTTCTAATATATTATGGCAGACCAGATAGATCTACTGACTCTATTATATTATGACAGACCAGATAGATCAACTGTATCTATTATATTATGACAGACCAGCTAGATCTACTGTTTCTCAAACATTATGACAGACCAGCTAGATCTACTGTCTCTGTTATATTATGACAGACCAGCTAGATCTACTGTCTCTTTTATATTATGACATACCAGCTAGATCTGTCTCTATTATAGTATGACAGACCAGCTAGATCTACTGTCTCTATTATATTATGACAGACCAGCTAGATCTACTGACTCTATTATATTATGACAGACCAGATAGATCAACTGTATCTATTATATTATGACAGACCAGCTAGATCTACTGTTTCTAAAACATAATGACAGACCAGCTAGATCTACCGTTTCTAATATATTATGACAGACCAGCTAGATCTACTGTCTCTATTATATTATGACAGACCAGCTAGATCTACTGTCCCTATTATATTATGACAGACCAGCAAGACCTAATGTCCCTATTATATTATGACAGACCAGCTAGATCTACTGTATCGACTATATTATGACAGACCAGCTAAATCTACTGTCTCTATTATATTATGACAGACCAGCAAGACCTAATGTCCCTATTATAATATGACAGACCAGCTAGATCTACTGTATCTATTATATTATGACAGACCAGCTAGATCTACTGTATCTAATATATTATGACAGACCAGCTAGATCTACTGTTTCTAATACATTATGACAGACCAGCTAGATCTACTGTTTCTAATACATTATGACAGACCAGCTAGATCTACTGTCTCTACTATATTATGACAGACCAGGAAGACCTAATGTCCCTATTATATTATGACAGACCAGCTAGATCTACTGTCTCTGTTATATTATGACAGACCAGCTAGATCTACTGTATCTATTATATTATGACAGACCAGCTAGATCTACTGTATCTATTATATTATGACAGACCAGCTAGATCTACTGTTTCTAATACATTATGACAGACCAGCTAGATCTACTGTCTCTACTATATTATGACAGACCAGGAAGACCTAATGTCCCTATTATATTATGACAGACCAGCTAGATCTACTGTCTCTGTTATATTATGACAGACCAGCTAGATCAACTGTATTTATTATATTATGACAGACCAGATAGATCAACTGTATTTATTATATTATGACAGACCAGCTAGATCTACTGTTTCTAAAACATTATGACAGACCAGATAGATCTACTGTCCCTATTATATTATGACAGACCAGCAAGACCTAATGTCCCTATTATATTAAGACAGACCTGCTAGATCTACTGTCTCTATTATATTATGACAGACCAGCTAGATCTACTGTATCTATTATATTATGACAGACCAGCTAGATCTACTGTCTCTACTAAATTATGACAGACCAGATAGATCAACTGTCCCTATTATATTATGACAGACCAGCAAGACCTAATGTCCCTATTATATTATGACAGACCAGCTAGATCTACTGTATCGACTATATTATGACAGACCAGCTAAATCTACTGTCTCTATTATATTATGACAGACCAGCAAGACCTAATGTCCCTATTATATTATGACAGACCAGCTAGATCTACTGTTTCTAATACATTATGACAGACCAGCTAGATCTACTGTCTCTACTATATTATGACAGACCAGGAAGACCTAATGTCCCTATTATATTATGACAGACCAGCTAGATCTACTGTATCTATTATATTATGACAGACCAGCTAGATCTACTGTTTCTAATACATTATGACAGACCAGCTAGATCTACTGTCTCTACTATATTATGACAGACCAGCTAGATCTACTGTCTCTGTTATATTATGACAGACCAGCTAGATCAACTGTATTTATTATATTATGACAGACCAGATAGATCAACTGTATTTATTATATTATGACAGACCAGCTAGATCTACTGTTTCTAAAACATTATGACAGACCAGATAGATCTACTGTCCCTATTATATTATGACAGACCAGCAAGACCTAATGTCCCTATTATATTAAGACAGACCTGCTAGATCTACTGTCTCTATTATATTATGACAGACCAGCTAGATCTACTGTATCTATTATATTATGACAGACCAGCTAGATCTACTGTATCTATTATATTATGACAGACCAGCTAGATCTACTGTATCTATTATATTATGACAGACCAGCTAGATCTACTGTTTCTAAAACATTATGACAGACCAGCTAGATCTACTGTCACTGTTATATTATGACAGACCAGCTAGATCTACTGTCTCTATTATATTATGACATACCAGCTAGATCTGTCTCTATTATAGTATGACAGACCAGCTAGATCTACTGTACCTAAAACATTATGACAGACCAGCTAGATCTACTGTCTCTGTTATATTATGACAGACCAGCTAGATCTACTGTCTCTGTTATATTATGACAGACCAGCTAGATCTACTGTATCTATTATATTATGACATACCAGCTAGATCTGTCTCTATTATAGTATGACAGACCAGCTAGATCTACTGTCTCTATTATAGTATGACAGACCAGCTAGATCTACTGTCTCTATTATATTATGACATACCAGCTAGATCTGTCTCTATTATAGTATGACAGATCAGCTAGATCTACTGTCTCTATTATATTATGACAGACCAGCTAGATCTACTGACTCTATTATATTATGACAGACCAGATAGATCAACTGTATCTATTATATTATGACAGACCAGCTAGATCTACTGTTTCTAAAACATAATGACAGACCAGCTAGATCTACCGTTTCTAATATATTATGACAGACCAGCTAGATCTACTGTCTCTATTATATTATGACAGACCAGCTAGATCTACTGTCCCTATTATATTATGACAGACCAGCAAGACCTAATGTCCCTATTATATTATGACAGACCAGCTAGATCTACTGTATCGACTATATTATGACAGACCAGCTAAATCTACTGTCTCTATTATATTATGACAGACCAGCAAGACCTAATGTCCCTATTATAATATGACAGACCAGCTAGATCTACTGTATCTATTATATTATGACAGACCAGCTAGATCTACTGTATCTAATATATTATGACAGACCAGCTAGATCTACTGTTTCTAATACATTATGACAGACCAGCTAGATCTACTGTTTCTAATACATTATGACAGACCAGCTAGATCTACTGTCTCTACTATATTATGACAGACCAGGAAGACCTAATGTCCCTATTATATTATGACAGACCAGCTAGATCTACTGTCTCTGTTATATTATGACAGACCAGCTAGATCTACTGTATCTATTATATTATGACAGACCAGCTAGATCTACTGTATCTATTATATTATGACAGACCAGCTAGATCTACTGTTTCTAATACATTATGACAGACCAGCTAGATCTACTGTCTCTACTATATTATGACAGACCAGGAAGACCTAATGTCCCTATTATATTATGACAGACCAGCTAGATCTACTGTTTCTAAAACATTATGACAGACCAGATAGATCTACTGTCCTATTATATTATGACAGACCAGCAAGACCTAATGTCCCTATTATATTAAGACAGACCAGCTAGATCTACTGTCTCTATTATATTATGACAGACCAGCTAGATCTACTGTCCCTATTATATTATGACAGACCAGCTAGATCTACTGTATCTATTATATTATGACAGACCAGCTAAATCTACTGTCTCTATTATATTATGACAGACCAGCAAGACCTAATGTCCCTATTATATTATGACAGACCAGCTAGATCTACTGTTTCTAAAACATTATGACAGACCAGATAGATCTACTGTCCCTATTATATTATGACAGACCAGCAAGACCTAATGTCCCTATTATATTATGACAGACCAGCTAGATCTACTGTATCGACTATATTATGACAGACCAGCTAAATCTACTGTCTCTATTATATTATGACAGACCAGCAAGACCTAATGTCCCTATTATATTATGACAGACCAGCTAGATCTACTGTTTCTAATACATTATGACAGACCAGCTAGATCTACTGTCTCTACTATATTATGACAGACCAGGAAGACCTAATGTCCCTATTATATTATGACAGACCAGCTAGATCTACTGTATCTATTATATTATGACAGACCAGCTAGATCTACTGTTTCTAATACATTATGACAGACCAGCTAGATCTACTGTCTCTACTATATTATGACAGACCAGCTAGATCTACTGTCTCTGTTATATTATGACAGACCAGCTAGATCAACTGTATTTATTATATTATGACAGACCAGATAGATCAACTGTATTTATTATATTATGACAGACCAGCTAGATCTACTGTTTCTAAAACATTATGACAGACCAGATAGATCTACTGTCCCTATTATATTATGACAGACCAGCAAGACCTAATGTCCCTATTATATTAAGACAGACCTGCTAGATCTACTGTCTCTATTATATTATGACAGACCAGCTAGATCTACTGTATCTATTATATTATGACAGACCAGCTAGATCTACTGTATCTATTATATTATGACAGACCAGCTAGATCTACTGTATCTATTATATTATGACAGACCAGCTAGATCTACTGTTTCTAAAACATTATGACAGACCAGCTAGATCTACTGTCTCTGTTATATTATGACAGACCAGCTAGATCTACTGTATCTATTATATTATGACATACCAGCTAGATCTGTCTCTATTATAGTATGACAGACCAGCTAGATCTACTGTACCTAAAACATTATGACAGACCAGCTAGATCTACTGTCTCTATTATATTATGACAGACCAGCTAGATCTACTGTATCTATTATAGTATGACAGACCAGCTAGATCTACTGTCTCTATTATATTATGACATACCAGCTAGATCTGTCTCTATTATAGTATGACAGACCAGCTAGATCTACTGTATCTATTATAGTATGACAGACCAGCTAGATCTACTGTCTCTATTATATTATGACATACCAGCTAGATCTGTCTCTATTATAGTATGACAGACCAGCTAGATCTACTGACTCTATTATATTACGACAGACAGACCAGCTAGATCTACTGACTCTATTATATTATGACAGACCAGATAGATCTACTGTCCCTATTATATTATGACAGACCAGCTAGATCTACTGTATCTAGTATATTATGGCAGACCAGCTAAATCTACTGTCTCTACTATATTATGACAGACCAGCTAGATCTACTGTCTCTATTATATTATGACAGACCAGCTAGATCTACTGTCCCTATTATATTATGACAGACCAGCAAGACCTAATGTCCCTATTATATTATGACAGACCAGCTAGATCTACTGTATCGACTATATTATGACAGACCAGCTAAATCTACTGTCTCTATTATATTATGACAGACCAGCAAGACCTAATGTCCCTATTATAATATGACAGACCAGCTAGATCTACTGTATCTATTATATTATGACAGACCAGCTAGATCTACTGTATCTAATATATTATGACAGACCAGCTAGATCTACTGTTTCTAATACATTATGACAGACCAGCTAGATCTACTGTTTCTAATACATTATGACAGACCAGCTAGATCTACTGTCTCTACTATATTATGACAGACCAGGAAGACCTAATGTCCCTATTATATTATGACAGACCAGCTAGATCTACTGTCTCTGTTATATTATGACAGACCAGCTAGATCTACTGTATCTATTATATTATGACAGACCAGCTAGATCTACTGTATCTATTATATTATGACAGACCAGCTAGATCTACTGTTTCTAATACATTATGACAGACCAGCTAGATCTACTGTCTCTACTATATTATGACAGACCAGGAAGACCTAATGTCCCTATTATATTATGACAGACCAGCTAGATCTACTGTCTCTGTTATATTATGACAGACCAGCTAGATCAACTGTATTTATTATATTATGACAGACCAGATAGATCAACTGTATTTATTATATTATGACAGACCAGCTAGATCTACTGTTTCTAAAACATTATGACAGACCAGATAGATCTACTGTCCCTATTATATTATGACAGACCAGCAAGACCTAATGTCCCTATTATATTAAGACAGACCTGCTAGATCTACTGTCTCTATTATATTATGACAGACCAGCTAGATCTACTGTATCTATTATATTATGACAGACCAGCTAGATCTACTGTATCTATTATATTATGACAGACCAGCTAGATCTACTGTTTCTAAAACATTATGACAGACCAGCTAGATCTACTGTCTCTGTTATATTATGACAGACCAGCTAGATCTACTGTCTCTGTTATATTATGACAGACCAGCTAGATCTACTGTATCTATTATATTATGACATACCAGCTAGATCTGTCTCTATTATAGTATGACAGACCAGCTAGATCTACTGTACCTAAAACATTATGACAGACCAGCTAGATCTACTGTCTCTGTTATATTATGACAGACCAGCTAGATCTACTGTCTCTGTTATATTATGACAGACCAGCTAGATCTACTGTATCTATTATATTATGACATACCAGCTAGATCTGTCTCTATTATAGTATGACAGACCAGCTAGATCTACTGTACCTATTATATTATGACAGACCAGCAAGATCTACTGTCTCTACTATATTATGACAGACCAGCTAGATCTACTGTATCTATTATATTATGACAGACCAGCTAGATCTACTGTCTCTACTAAATTATGACAGACCAGATAGATCAACTGTCCCTATTATATTATGACAGACCAGCAAGACCTAATGTCCCTATTATATTATGACAGACCAGCTAGATCTACTGTATCGACTATATTATGACAGACCAGCTAAATCTACTGTCTCTATTATATTATGACAGACCAGCAAGACCTAATGTCCCTATTATATTATGACAGACCAGCTAGATCTACTGTTTCTAATACATTATGACAGACCAGCTAGATCTACTGTCTCTACTATATTATGACAGACCAGGAAGACCTAATGTCCCTATTATATTATGACAGACCAGCTAGATCTACTGTATCTATTATATTATGACAGACCAGCTAGATCTACTGTTTCTAATACATTATGACAGACCAGCTAGATCTACTGTCTCTACTATATTATGACAGACCAGCTAGATCTACTGTCTCTGTTATATTATGACAGACCAGCTAGATCAACTGTATTTATTATATTATGACAGACCAGATAGATCAACTGTATTTATTATATTATGACAGACCAGCTAGATCTACTGTTTCTAAAACATTATGACAGACCAGATAGATCTACTGTCCCTATTATATTATGACAGACCAGCAAGACCTAATGTCCCTATTATATTAAGACAGACCTGCTAGATCTACTGTCTCTATTATATTATGACAGACCAGCTAGATCTACTGTATCTATTATATTATGACAGACCAGATAGATCTACTGTATCTATTATATTATGACAGACCAGCTAGATCTACTGTTTCTAAAACATTATGACAGACCAGCTAGATCTACTGTCTCTGTTATATTATGACAGACCAGCTAGATCTACTGTCTCTGTTATATTATGACAGACCAGCTAGATCTACTGTATCTATTATATTATGACATACCAGCTAGATCTGTCTCTATTATAGTATGACAGACCAGCTAGATCTACTGTACCTAAAACATTATGACAGACCAGCTAGATCTACTGTCTCTGTTATATTATGACAGACCAGCTAGATCTACTGTCTCTGTTATATTATGACAGACCAGCTAGATCTACTGTATCTATTATATTATGACATACCAGCTAGATCTGTCTCTATTATAGTATGACAGATCAGCTAGATCTACTGTCTCTATTATATTATGACAGACCAGCTAGATCTACTGACTCTATTATATTATGACAGACCAGATAGATCAACTGTATCTATTATATTATGACAGACCAGCTAGATCTACTGACTCTATTATATTATGACAGACCAGATAGATCAACTGTATCTATTATATTATGACAGACCAGCTAGATCTACTGTTTCTAAAACATTATGACAGACCAGCTAGATCTACTGTCTCTACTATATTATGACAGACCAGCTAGATCTACTGTCTCTATTATATTATGACAGACCAGCTAGATCTACTGTCCCTATTATATTATGACAGACCAGCAAGACCTAATGTCCCTATTATATTATGACAGACCAGCTAGATCTACTGTATCGACTATATTATGACAGACCAGCTAAATCTACTGTCTCTATTATATTATGACAGACCAGCAAGACCTAATGTCCCTATTATAATATGACAGACCAGCTAGATCTACTGTATCTATTATATTATGACAGACCAGCTAGATCTACTGTATCTAATATATTATGACAGACCAGCTAGATCTACTGTTTCTAATACATTATGACAGACCAGCTAGATCTACTGTTTCTAATACATTATGACAGACCAGCTAGATCTACTGTCTCTACTATATTATGACAGACCAGGAAGACCTAATGTCCCTATTATATTATGACAGACCAGCTAGATCTACTGTCTCTGTTATATTATGACAGACCAGCTAGATCAACTGTATTTATTATATTATGACAGACCAGATAGATCAACTGTATTTATTATATTATGACAGACCAGCTAGATCTACTGTTTCTAAAACATTATGACAGACCAGATAGATCTACTGTCCCTATTATATTATGACAGACCAGCAAGACCTAATGTCCCTATTATATTAAGACAGACCTGCTAGATCTACTGTCTCTATTATATTATGACAGACCAGCTAGATCTACTGTATCTATTATATTATGACAGACCAGCTAGATCTACTGTATCTATTATATTATGACAGACCAGCTAGATCTACTGTTTCTAAAACATTATGACAGACCAGCTAGATCTACTGTCTCTGTTATATTATGACAGACCAGCTAGATCTACTGTCTCTGTTATATTATGACAGACCAGCTAGATCTACTGTATCTATTATATTATGACATACCAGCTAGATCTGTCTCTATTATAGTATGACAGACCAGCTAGATCTACTGTACCTATTATATTATGACAGACCAGCAAGATCTACTGTCTCTACTATATTATGACAGACCAGCTAGATCTACTGTATCTATTATATTATGACAGACCAGCTAGATCTACTGTCTCTACTAAATTATGACAGACCAGATAGATCAACTGTCCCTATTATATTATGACAGACCAGCAAGACCTAATGTCCCTATTATATTATGACAGACCAGCTAGATCTACTGTATCGACTATATTATGACAGACCAGCTAAATCTACTGTCTCTATTATATTATGACAGACCAGCAGACCTAATGTCCCTATTATATTATGACAGACCAGCTAGATCTACTGTTTCTAATACATTATGACAGACCAGCTAGATCTACTGTCTCTACTATATTATGACAGACCAGGAAGATCTAATGTCCCTATTATATTATGACAGACCAGCTAGATCTACTGTATCTATTATATTATGACAGACCAGCTAGATCTACTGTTTCTAATACATTATGACAGACCAGCTAGATCTACTGTCTCTACTATATTATGACAGACCAGCTAGATCTACTGTCTCTGTTATATTATGACAGACCAGCTAGATCAACTGTATTTATTATATTATGACAGACCAGATAGATCAACTGTATTTATTATATTATGACAGACCAGCTAGATCTACTGTTTCTAAAACATTATGACAGACCAGATAGATCTACTGTCCCTATTATATTATGACAGACCAGCAAGACCTAATGTCCCTATTATATTAGACAGACCTCTAGATCTACTGTCTCTATTATATTATGACAGACCAGCTAGATCTACTGTATCTATTATATTATGACAGACCAGCTAGATCTACTGTATTTCTAAAACATTATGACAGACCAGCTAGATCTACTGTTTCTGTTGTATTATGACAGACCAGCTAGATCTACTGTCTCTGTTATATTATGACAGACCAGCTAGATCTACTGTCTCTAAAATATTATGACAGACCAGCTAGATCTACTGTCTCTATTATAGTATGACATACCAGCTAGATCTACTGTCTCTGTTATATTATGACAGACCAGCTAGATCTACTGTATCTATTATATTATGACAGACCAGCTAGATCTACTGTCTCTGTTATATTATGACAGACCAGCTAGATCTACTGTATCTAAAATATTATGACAGACCAGCTAGATCTACTGTATCTGTTATATTATGACAGACCAGCTAGATCTACTGTCTCTATTATATTATGACAGACCAGCTAGATCTACTGTACCTATTATATTATGACAGACCAGCTGATCTGTGTATCTATTATATTATGACAGACCAGCTAGATCTACTGTCTCTATTATATTATGACAGACCAGATAGATCTACTGTCTCTACTACATTATGACAGACCAGCTAGATCTACTGTCTCTAATATATTATGACAGACCCAGCTAGATCTACTGTCTCTATTATATTATGACATACCAGCTAGATCTACTGTCCCTATTATATTACTGACAGACCAGCTAGATCTAATGTCCTATTATATTATGACAGACCAGCTAGACCTAATGTCCCTATTATATTATGACAGACCAGCTAGATCTACTGTCTCTATTATATTATGACAGACCAGCTAGATCTACTGTCTCTATTATATTATGACAGACCAGCTAGATCTACTGTATCGTCTATATTATGACAGACCAGCTAGATCTACTGACTCTTCTATATTATGACAGACCAGCTAGATCTACTGTCTCTACTATATTATGACAGACCAGCTAGATCTACTGTCTCTACTATATTATGACAGACCAGCTAGATCTACTGTCTCTACTATATTATGACAGACCAGCTAAATCTACTGTCTCTATTATATTATGACAGACCAGCTAGATCTACTGTCTCTATTATATTATGACAGACCAGCTAGATCTACTGTCTCTATTATATTATGACAGACCAGCTAGATCTACTGTCTCTATTATATTATGACAGACCAGCTAGATCTACTGTATCTATTATATTATGACAGACCAGATACTGACTCTATTATATTATGACAGACCAGATAGATCTGCATTTATTATATTATGACAGACCAGCTAGATCTATTGACTCTATTATATTATGACAGACCAGATAGATCCTTTGTATCTATTATATTATGACAGACCAGCTAGATCTACTGTTTCTAATACATTATGACAGACCAGCTAGATCTACGGTCTCTACTATATTATGACAGACCAGCAAGACCTAATGCTCTCTATTATATTATGACAGACCAGCTAGATCTACTGTATCTATTATATTATAACAGACCAGCTAGATCTACTGTATCATTATATTATGACAGACCAGCTAAATCTACTGTCTCTATTATATTATGACAGACCAGCAAGACCTAATGTCCCTATTATATTATGACAGACCAGCTAGATCTACTGTTTCTAATACATTATGACAGACCAGCTAGATCTACTGTCTCTCTATATTATGACAGACCAGGAAGACCTAATGTCCCTATTATATTATGACAGACCAGCTAGATCTACTGTATCTATTATATTATGACAGACCAGCTAGATCTACTGTTTCTAATACATTATGACAGACCAGCTAGATCTACTGTCTCTACTATATTATGACAGACCAGCTAGATCTACTGTCTCTGTTATATTATGACAGACCAGCTAGATCAACTGTATTTATTATATTATGACAGACCAGATAGATCAAATGTATTTATTATATTATGACAGACCAGCTAGGTCTACTGTTTCTAAACATTATGACAGACCAGATAGATCTACTGTCCCTATTATATTATGACAGACCAGCAAGACCTAATGTCCCTATTATATTAAGACAGACCTGCTAGATCTACTGTCTCTATTATATTATGACAGACCAGCTAGATCTACTGTATCTATTATATTATGACAGACCAGCTAGATCTACTGTATCTATTATATTATGACAGACCAGCTAGATCTACTGTTTCTAAAACATTATGACAGACCAGCTAGATCTACTGTCTCTGTTATATTATGACGAACCAGCTAGATCTACTGTCTCTGTTATATTATGACAGACCAGCTAGATCTACTGTATCTATTATATTATGACATACCAGCTAGATCTGTCTCTATTATAGTATGACAGACTCAGCTTAGATCTACTGTCTCTATTAAAGAGTATTATGACAGACCAGCTAGATCTACTGTCTTTATTATATTATGGATAATCATAGATCTACTGTATCTATTATATTATGACAGTAATCAGATAGATTCACTTCGTCCCTATTATATTATGACAGACCAGCTAGATCTACTGTCTCTACATTATGACAGACCAGCTAGATCTACTGTATCTTATTATATTATGACAGACCAGTATATCCTTAATGTCCCTTTATTATATTATGATTAGACTTTAGCTAGATCTACTGTCTTTTATTATATTATGACAGACCAGCTAAATCTACTGTCTCTATTATATTATGACAGACCAGCAAGACCTAATGTCCCTATTATATTATGACAGACCAGCTAGATCTACTGTTTCTAATACATTATGACAGACCAGCTAGATCTACTGTCTCTACTATATTATGACAGACCAGCAAGACCTAATGTCCCTATTATATTATGACAGACCAGCTAGATCTACTGTCTCTATTATATTATGACAGACCAGCTAGATCTACTGTCTCTATTATATTATGACAGACCAGCTAGATCTACTGTCTCTATTATATTATGACAGACCAGCTAGATCTACTGTCTCTATTATATTATGACAGACCAGCTAGATCTACTGTTTCTATTATATTATGACAGACCAGCTAGATCTACTGTCTCTACTATATTATGACAGACCAGCAAGATCTAATGTCTCTATTATATTATGACAGACCAGCTAGATCTACTGTATCTATTATCTTATGACAGACCAGCTAGATCTACTG